>NW_026044015.1:0-62500 GCF_937001465.1 Orcinus orca
GACCCTCAGCCGTCCCCTAATCCTAACCCGTACGCTGACACTCACCCCGCGCCCTCACACGTACGCTCCCCCTAAAGCGTTGTCGTACCCTCACCTGGACCCTAAACCGTCCCCGTCCCCTAACCCTAACCCTAGCCCGAACCCTAACCCTAACCCTTCCCCGAAGCCTGACCCTCACCCGTCCCCTAATTCCTAACCCGTATGCTGACACTCACCCGCGCCCTCACACGTACGCTCCCCCTAAAGCGTTGTCGTACCCTCACCTGGACCCTAAAGCGTCCCCGTCCCCTAACCCTAACCCTAGCCCGAACCCTAACCCTAACCCTTCCCCGAAGCCTGACCCTCACCCGTCCCCTAATCCTAACCCGTACGCTGACACTCACCCGCGCCCTCACACGTACGCTCCCCCTAAAGCGTTGTCGTACCCTCACCTGGACCCTAAACCGTCCCCGTCCCCTAAGCCTAACCCTAGCCCGAACCCTAACCCTAACCCTTCCCCGAAGCCTGACCCTCAGCCGTCCCCTAATCCTAACCCGTACGCTGACACTCACCCGCGCCCTCACACTTACGCTCCCCCTAAAGCGTTGTCGTACCCTCACCTGGACCCCAAACCGTCCCCGTCCCCTAACCCTAACCCTAGCCTGAACCCTAACCCTAACCCTTCCCCGAAGCCTGACCCTCACCCGTCCCCTAATCCTAACCCGTACGCTGACACTCACCCGCGCCCTCACACGTACGCTCCCCCTAAAGCGTTGTCGTACCCTCACCTGGACCCTAAACCGTCCCCGTCCCCTAACCCTAACCCTAGCCCGAACCCTAACCCTAACCCTTCCCCGAAGCCTGACCCTCACCCGTCCCCTAATCCTAACCCGTACGCTGACACTCACCCGCGCCCTCACACGTACGCTCCCCCTAAAGCGTTGTCGTACCCTCACCTGGACCCTAAACCGTCCCCGTCCCCTAACCCTAACCCTAGCCCGAACCCTAACCCTAACCCTTCCCCGAAGCCTGACCCTCAGCCGTCCCCTAATCCTAACCCGTACGCTGACACTCACCCGCGCCCTCACACGTACGCTCCCCCTAAAGCGTTGTTGTACCCTCACCTGGACCCTAAACCGTCCCCGTCCCCTAACCCTAACCCTAGCCCGAAACCTAACCCTAACCCTTCCCCGAAGCCTGACCCTCACCCGTCCCCTAATCCTAACCCGTACGCTGACACTCACCCGCGCCCTCACACGTACGCTCCCCCTAAAGCGTTGTTGTACCCTCACCTGGACCCTAAACCGTCCCCGTCCCCTAACCCTAACCCTAGCCCGAACCCTAACCCTAACCCTTCCCCGAAGCCTGACCCTCACCCGTCCCCTAATCCTAACCCGTACGCTGACACTCGCCCGCGCCCTCACACGTACGCTCCCCCTAAAGCGTTGTCGTACCCTCACCTGGACCCTAAACCGTCCCCGTCCCCTAACACTAACCCTAGCCCGAACCCTAACCCTAACCCTTTCCCGAAGCCTGACCCTCACCCATCCCCTAATCCTAACCCGTTACGCTGACTCTCACCCGCGCCCTCACACGTACGCTCCCCCTAAAGCGTTGTCGTACCCTCACCTGGACCCTAAACCGTCCCCGTCCCCTAACCCTAACCCTAGCCCGAACCCTAACCCTAACCCTTCCCCGAAGCCTGACCCTCACCCGTCCCCTAATCCTAACCCGTACGCTGACACACACCCGCGCCCTCACACGTACGCTCCCCCTAAAGCGTTGTCGTACCCTCACCTGGACCCTAAACCGTCCCCGTCCCCTAACCCTAACCCTAGCCCGAACCCTAACCCTAACCCTTCCCCGAAGCCTGACCCTCACCCGTCCCCTAATCTTAACACGTACGCTGACACTCACCCGCGCCCTCACACGTACGCTCCCCCTAAAGCGTTGTCATACCCTCACCTGGACCCTAAACCGTCCCCGTCCCCTAACCCTAACCCTAGCCCGAACCCTAACCCTAACCCTTCCCCGAAGCCTGACCCTCACCCGTCCCCTAATCCTAACCCGTACGCTGACACTCACCCACGCCCTCACACGTACGCTCCCCCTAAAGCGTTGTCGTACCCTCACCTGGACCCTAAACCGTCCCCGTCCCCTAACCCTAATCCTAGCCCGAACCCTAACCCTAACCCTTCCCTAAAGCCTGACCTTCACCCGTCCCCTAATCCTAACCCGTACGCTGACACTCACCCGCGCCCTCACACGTACGCTCCCCCTAAATCGTTGTCGTACCCTCACCTGGACCCTAAACCGTCCCCGTCCCCTAACCCTAACCCTAGCCCGAACCCTAACCCTAACCCTTCCCCGAAGCCTGACCCTCACCCGTCCCCTAATCCTAACCCGTACGCTGACTCTCACCCGCGCCGTCACACGTACGCTCCCCCTAAAGCGTTGTCGTACCCTCACCTGGACCCTAAACCGTCCCCGTCCCCTAACCCTAACCCTAGCCCGAACCCTAACCCTAACCCTTCCCCGAAGCCTGACCCTCACCCGTCCCCTAATCCTAACCCGTACGCTGACACTCACCCGCGCCCTCACACGTACGCTCCCCCTAAAGCGTTGTCGTACCCTCACCTGGACCCTAAACCGTCCCCGTCCCCTAACCCTAACCCTAGCCCGAACCCTAACCCTAACCCTTCCCCGAAGCCTGACCCTCACCCGTCCCCTAATCCTAACCCGTACGCTGACACTCACCCGCGCCCTCACACGTACGCTCCCCCTAAAACGTTGTCGTACCCTCACCTGGACCCTAAACCGTCCCCGTCCCCTAACCCTAACCCTAGCCCGAACCCTAACCCTAACACTTCCCCGAAGCCTGACCCTCAGCCGTCCCCTAATCCTAAGCCGTACGCTGACACTCACCCGCGCCCTCACACGTACGCTCCCCCTAAAGCGTTGTCGTACCCTCACCTGGACCCTAAACCGTCCCCGTCCCCTAACCCTAACCCTAGCCCGAACCTTAACCCTAACCCTTCCCCGAAGCCTGACCCTCACCCGTCCCCTAATCCCAACCCGTATGCTGACACTCACCCGCGCCCTCACACGTACGCTCCCCCTAAAGCGTTGTCGTACCCTCACCTGGACCCTAAACCGTCCCCGTCCCCTAACCCTAACCCTAGCCCGAACCCTAACCCTAACCCTTCCCCGAAGCCTGACCCTCACCCGTCCCCTAATCCTAACCCGTACGCTGACACACACCCGCGCCCTCACACGTACGCTCCCCCTAAAGCGTTGTCGTACCCTCACCTGGACCCTAAACCGTCCCCGTCCCCTAACCCTAACCCTAGCCCGAACCCTAACCCTAACCCTTCCCCGAAGCCTGACCCTCACCCGTCCCCTAATCTTAACACGTACGCTGACACTCACCCGCGCCCTCACACGTACGCTCCCCCTAAAGCGTTGTCATACCCTCACCTGGACCCTAAACCGTCCCCGTCCCCTAACCCTAACCCTAGCCCGAACCCTAACCCTAACCCTTCCCCGAAGCCTGACCCTCACCCGTCCCCTAATCCTAACCCGTACGCTGACACTCACCCACGCCCTCACACGTACGCTCCCCCTAAAGCGTTGTCGTACCCTCACCTGGACCCTAAACCGTCCCCGTCCCCTAACCCTAATCCTAGCCCGAACCCTAACCCTAACCCTTCCCTAAAGCCTGACCTTCACCCGTCCCCTAATCCTAACCCGTACGCTGACACTCACCCGCGCCCTCACACGTACGCTCCCCCTAAATCGTTGTCGTACCCTCACCTGGACCCTAAACCGTCCCCGTCCCCTAACCCTAACCCTAGCCCGAACCCTAACCCTAACCCTTCCCCGAAGCCTGACCCTCACCCGTCCCCTAATCCTAACCCGTACGCTGACTCTCACCCGCGCCGTCACACGTACGCTCCCCCTAAAGCGTTGTCGTACCCTCACCTGGACCCTAAACCGTCCCCGTCCCCTAACCCTAACCCTAGCCCGAACCCTAACCCTAACCCTTCCCCGAAGCCTGACCCTCACCCGTCCCCTAATCCTAACCCGTACGCTGACACTCACCCGCGCCCTCACACGTACGCTCCCCCTAAAGCGTTGTCGTACCCTCACCTGGACCCTAAACCGTCCCCGTCCCCTAACCCTAACCCTAGCCCGAACCCTAACCCTAACCCTTCCCCGAAGCCTGACCCTCACCCGTCCCCTAATCCTAACCCGTACGCTGACACTCACCCGCGCCCTCACACGTACGCTCCCCCTAAAACGTTGTCGTACCCTCACCTGGACCCTAAACCGTCCCCGTCCCCTAACCCTAACCCTAGCCCGAACCCTAACCCTAACACTTCCCCGAAGCCTGACCCTCAGCCGTCCCCTAATCCTAAGCCGTACGCTGACACTCACCCGCGCCCTCACACGTACGCTCCCCCTAAAGCGTTGTCGTACCCTCACCTGGACCCTAAACCGTCCCCGTCCCCTAACCCTAACCCTAGCCCGAACCTTAACCCTAACCCTTCCCCGAAGCCTGACCCTCACCCGTCCCCTAATCCCAACCCGTATGCTGACACTCACCCGCGCCCTCACACGTACGCTCCCCCTAAAGCGTTGTCGTACCCTCACCTGGACCCTAATCCGTCCCTGTCCTCTAACCCTAACCCTAGCCCGAACCCTAACCCTAACCCTTCCCCGAAGCCTGACCCTCACCCGTCCCCTAATCCTAACCCGTACGCTGACACTCACCCGCGCCCTCACACGTACGCTCCACCTAAAGCGATGTCGTACCCTCACCTGGACCCTAAACCGTCCCTGTCCCCTAAGCCTAACCCTAGCCCGAACCCTAACCCTAACCCTTCCCCGAAGCCTGACCCTCACCCGTCCCCTAATCCTAACCCGTACGCTGACACTCACCCGCGCCCTCACACGTACGCTCCCCCTAAAGCGTTGTCGTACCCTCACCTGGACCCTAAACCGTCCCCGTCCCCTAACCCTAACCCTAGCCCGAACCCTAACCCTAACCCTTCCCCGAAGCCTGACCCTCACCCGTCCCCTAATCCTAACCCGTACGCTGACACTCACCCGCGCCCTCACACGTACGCTCCCCCTAAAGCGTTGTCGTACCCTCACCTGGACCCTAAACCGTCCCCGTTCCCTAACCCTAACCCTAGCCCGAACCCTAACCCTAACCCTTCCCCGAAGCCTGACCCTCACCCGTCCCCTAATCCTAACCCGTACGCTGACACTCACCCACGCCCTCACACCAAGGCTCCCCCTAAAGCGTTGTCGTACCCTCACCTGGACGCTAAACCGTCCCCTTCCCCTAACCCTAACCCTAGCCCGAACCCTAACCCTAACCCTTCCCCGAATCCTGACCCTCACCCGTCCCCTAATCCTAACCCGTACGCTGACACTCACCCGCGCCCTCACACCTACGCTCCCCCTAAAGCGTTGTCGTACCCTCACCTGGACCCTAAACCGTCCCTGTCCCCTAAGCCTAACCCTAGCCCGAACCCTAACCCTAACCCTTCCCCGAAGCCTGACCCTCACCCGTCCCCTAATCCTAATCCGTACGCTGACACTCACCCACGCCCTCACACGTACGCTCCCCCTAAAGCGTTGTCGTACCCTCACCTGGACCCTAAGCCATCCCCGTCCCCTAACCCTAACCCTAGCCCGAACCCTAACCCTAACACATCCCCGAAGCCTGACACTCACACGTCCCCTAATCCTAAACCATACGCTGACACTCACCCGCGCCCTCACACGTACGCTCCCCCTAAAGCGTTGTCGTACCCTCACCTGGACCCTAAACCGTCCCCGTCCCCTAACCCTAACCCTAGCCCGAACCCTAACCCTAACCCTTCCCCGAAGCCTGACCCTCACCCGTCCCCTAATCCTAACCCGTACGCTGACACTCACCCGCGCCCTCACACGTACGCTCCCCCTAAAGCGTTGTCGTACCCTCACCTGGACCCTAAACCGTCCCCGTCCCCTAACCCTAACCCTAGCCCGAACCCTAACCCTAACCCTTCCCCGAAGCCTGACCCTCACCCGTCCCCTAATCCTAACTCGTATGCTGACACTCTCCCACGCCCTCACACATACTCTCCCCCTAAAGCGTTGTCGTACCCTCACCTGGACCCTAAACCGTCCCCGTCCCCTAACCCTAACCCTAGCCCGAACCCTAACCCTAACCCTTACCC
This sequence comes from Orcinus orca, assembly GCF_937001465.1. Taxonomy (NCBI): domain Eukaryota; kingdom Metazoa; phylum Chordata; class Mammalia; order Artiodactyla; family Delphinidae; genus Orcinus; species Orcinus orca. The sequence goes on from NW_026044015.1 coordinate 6,213, forward strand.
GAAGCCTGACCCTCACCCGTCCCCTAATCCTAACCCGTACGCTGACACTCACCCGCGCCCTCACACCAAGGCTCCCCCTAAAGCGTTGTCGTACCCTCACCTGGACGCTAAACCGTCCCCGTCCCGTAACCCTAACCCTAGCCCGAACCCTAACCCTAACCCTTCCCCGAAGCCTGACCCTCACCCGTCCCCTAATCCTAACCCGTACGCTGACACTCACCCGCGCCCTCACACGTACGCTCCCCCTAAAGCGTTGTCGTACCCTCACCTGGACCTTAAACCGTCCCTGTCCCCTAAGCCTAACCCTAGCCCGAACCCTAACCCTAACCCTTCCCCGAAGCCTGACCCTCACCCGTCCCCTAATCCTAACCCGTACGCTGACACTCACCCACGCCCTCAAACGTACGCTCCCCCTAAAGCGTTGTCGTACCCTCACCTGGACCCTAAGCCGTCCCCGTCCCCTAACCCTAACCCTAGCCCGAACCCTAACCCTAACCCTTCCCCGAATCCTGACCCTCACCCGTCCCCTAATCCTAAACCATACGCTGACACTCACCCGCGCCCTCACACGTACGCTCCCCCTAAAGCGTTGTCGTACCCTCACCTGGACCCTAAACCGTCCCTGTCCCCTAAGCCTAACCCTAGCCCGAACCCTAACCCTAACCCTTCCCCGAAGCCTGACCCTCACCCGTCCCCTAATCCTAACCCATACGCTGACACTCACGCGCGCCCTCACACGTACGCTCCCCCTAAAGCGTTGTCGTACCCTCACCTGGACCCTAAACCGTCCCCGTCCCCTAACCCTAACCCTAGCCCGAACCCTAACCCTAACCCTTCCCCGAAGCCTGACCCTCACCCATCCCCTAATCCTAACTCGTATGCTGACACTCTCCCACGCCCTCACACATACTCTCCCCCTAAAGCGTTGTCGTACCCTCACCTGGACCCTAAACCGTCCCCGTCCCCTAACCTAACCCTAGCCCGAACCCTAACCCTAACACTTCCCCGAAGCCTGACCCTCACCCGTCCCCTAATCCTAACCCGTACGCTGACACTCACCCGCGCCCTCACACGTACGCTCCCCCTAAAGCGTTGTCGTACCCTCACCTGGACCCTAAACCGTCCCCGTCCCCTAACCCTAACCCTAGCCCGAACCCTAACCCTAACCCTTCCCCGAAGCCTGACCCTCACCCGTCCCCTAATCCTAACCCGTACGCTGACACTCACCCGCGCCCTCACACGTACGCTCCCCCTAAAGCGTTGTCGTACCCTCACCTGGACCCTAAACCGTCCCCGTCCCCTAACCCTAACCCTAGCCCGAACCCTAACCCTAACCCTTCCCCGAAGCCTGACCCTCAGCCGTCCCCTAATCCTAACCCGTACGCTGACACTCACCCGCGCCCTCACACGTACGCTCCTCCTAAAGCGTTGTCGTACCCTCACCTGGACCCTAAGCCGTCCCCGTCCCCTAACCCTAACCCTAGCCCGAACCCTAACCCTAACCCTTCCCCGAAGCCTGACCCTCACCCGTCCCCTAATCCTAACCCGTACGCTGACACTCACCCGCGCCCTCACACGTACGCTCCCCCTAAAGCGTTGTCGTACCCTCACCTGGACCCTAAACCGTCCCCGTCCCCTAACCCTAACCCTAGCCCGAACCCTAACCCTAACCCTTCCCCGAAGCCTGACCCTCACCCGTCCCCTAATCCTAACTCGTATGCTGACACTCACCCCTCACACGTACGCTCCCCCTAAAGCGTTGTCGTACCCTCACCTGGACCCTAAAGCGTCCCCGTCCCCTAACCCTAACCCTAGCCCGAACCCTAACCCTAACCCTTCCCCGAAGCCTGACCCTCACCCGTCCCCCTAATCCTAACCCGTACACTGACACTCACGCGTGCCCTCACACGTACGCTCCCCCTAAAGCGTTGTCGTACCCTCACCTGGACCCTAAACCGTCCCCGTCCCCTAACCCCTAACCCTAGCCCGAACCCTAACCCTAACCCTTCCCCGAAGCCTGACCCTCACCCGTCCCCTAATCCTAACTCGTATGCTGACACTCTCCCACGCCCCTCACACATACTCTCCCCCTAAAGCGTTGTCGTACCCTCACCTGGACCCTAAACCGTCCCCGTCCCCTAACCCTAACCCTAGCCCGAACCCTAACCCTAACACTTCCCGAAGCCTGACCCTCACCCGTCCCCTAATCCTAACCCGTACGCTGACACTCACCCGCGCCCTCACACGTACGCTCCCCCTAAAGCGTTGTCGTACCCTCACCTGGACCCTAAACCGTCCCCGTCCCCTAACCCTAACCCTAGCCCGAACCCTAACCCTAACCCTTCCCCGAAGCCTGACCCTCACCCGTCCCCTAATCCTAACCCGTACGCTGACACTCACCCGCGCCCTCACACGTACGCTCCCCCTAAAGCGTTGTCGTACCCTCACCTGGACCCTAAACCGTCCCCGTCCCCTAACCCTAACCCTAGCCCGAACCCTAACCCTAACCCTTCCCCGAAGCCTGACCCTCAGCCGTCCCCTAATCCTAACCCGTACGCTGACACTCACCCACGCCCTCACACGTACACTCCTCCTAAAGCGTTGTCGTACCCTCACCTGGACCCTAAGCCGTCCCCGTCCCCTAACCCTAACCCTAGCCCGAACCCTAACCCTAACACTTCCCCGAAGCCTGACCCTCCACCCGTCCCCTAATCCTAACCCCGTACGCTGACACTCACCCGCGCCCTCACACGTACGCTCCCCCTAAAGCGTTGTCGTACCCCTCACCTGGACCCTAAACCGTCCCCATCCCCTAACCCTAACCCTAGCCCGAAACCTAACCCTAACCCTTCCCCGAAGCCTGACCCTCACCCGTCCCCTAATCCTAACCCGTACGCTGAAACTCACCCGCGCCCTCACACGTACGCTCCCCCTAAAGCGTTGTCGTACCCTCACCTGGACCCTAAACCGTCCCCGTCCCCTAACCCTAACCCTATCCCGAACCCTAACCCTAACCCTTCCCCGAAGCCTGACCCTCAGCCGTCCCCTAATCCTAACCCGTACGCTGACACTCACCCGCGCCCTCACACGTACGCTCCCCCTAAAGCGTTGTCGTACCCTCACCTGGACCCTAAACCGTCCCCGTCCCCTAACCCTAACCCTAGCCCGAACCCTAACCCTAACCCTTCCCCGAAGCCTGACCCTCACCCGTCCCCTAATCCTAACCCGTATGCTGACACTCACCCGCGCCCTCACACGTACGCTCCCCCTAAAGCGTTGTCGTACCCTCACCTGGACCCTAAAGCGTCCCCGTCCCCTAACCCTAACCCTAGCCCGAACCCTAACCCTAACCCTTCCCCGAAGCCTGACCCTCACCCGTCCCCTAATCCTAACCCATACGCTGACACTCACCCGCGCCCTCACACGTAGGCTCCCCCTAAAGCGTTGTCTTACCCTCACCTGGACCCTAAACCGTCCCCGTCCCCTAACCCTAACCCTAGCCCGAACCCTAACCCTAACCCTTCCCCGAAGCCTGACCCTCACCCGTCCCCTAATCCTAACCCGTACGCTGACACTCACCCGCACCCTCACACGTACGCTCCCCCTAAAGCGTTGTCGTACCCTCACCTGGACCCTAAACCGTCCCCGTCCCCTAACCCTAACCCTAGCCCGAACCCTAACCCTAACCCTTCCCCGAAGCCTGACCCTCAGCCGTCCCCTAATCCTAACCCGTACGCTGACACTCACCCGCGCCCTCACACATACGCTCCTCCTAAAGCGTTGTCGTACCCTCACCTGGACCCTAAGCCGTCCCCGTCCCCTAACCCTAACCCTAGCCCGAACCCTAACCCTAACCCTTCCCCGAAGCCTGACCCTCACCCGTCCCCTAATCCTAACCCGTACGCTGACACTCACCCGCGCCCTCACACGTACGCTCCCCCAAAGCGTTCTCGTACCCTCACCTGGACCCTAAACCGTCCCCGTCCCCTAACCCTAACCCTAGCCCGAAACCTAACCCTAACCCTTCCCCGAAGCCTGACACTCACCCGTCCCCTAATCCTAACCCGTACGCTGACACTCACCCGCGCCCTCACACGTACGCTCCCCCTAAAGCGTTGTCGTACCCTCACCTGGACCCTAAACCGTCCCCGTCCCCTAAGCCTAACCCTAGCCCGAACCCTAACCCTAACCCTTCCCCGAAGCCTGACCCTCAGCCGTCCCCTAATCCTAACCCGTACGCTGACACTCACCCGCGCCCTCACACGTACGCTCCCCCTAAAGCGTTGTCGTACCCTCACCTGGACCCCAAACCGTCCCCGTCCCCTAACCCTAACCCTAGCCCGAACCCTAACCCTAACCCTTCCCCGAAGCCTGACCCTCACCCGTCCCCTAATCCTAACCCGTACGCTGACACTCACCCGCGCCCTCACACGTACGCTCCCCCTAAAGCGTTGTCGTACCCTCACCTGGACCCTAAACCGTCCCCGTCCCCTAACCCTAACCCTAGCCCGAACCCTAACCCTAACCCTTCCCCGAAGCCTGACCCTCACCCGTCCCCTAATCCTAACCCGTACGCTGACACTCACCCGCGCCCTCACACGTACGCTCCCCCTAAAGCGTTGTCGTACCCTCACCTGGACCCTAAACCGTCCCCGTCCCCTAACCCTAACCCTAGCCCGAACCCTAACCCTAACCCTTCCCCGAAGCCTGACCCTCAGCCGTCCCCTAATCCTAACCCGTACGCTGACACTCACCCGCGCCCTCACACGTACGCTCCCCCTAAAGCGTTGTTGTACCCTCACCTGGACCCTAAACCGTCCCCGTCCCCTAACCCTAACCCTAGCCCGAAACCTAACCCTAACCCTTCCCCGAAGCCTGACCCTCACCCGTCCCCTAATCCTAACCCGTACGCTGACACTCACCCGCGCCCTCACACGTACGCTCCCCCTAAAGCGTTGTCGTACCCTCACCTGGACCCTAAACCGTCCCCGTCCCCTAACCCTAACCCTAGCCCGAACCCTAACCCTAACCCTTCCCCGAAGCCTGACCCTCACCCGTCCCCTAATCCTAACCCGTACGCTGACACTCACCCGCGCCCTCACACGTACGCTCCCCCTAAAGCGTTGTCGTACCCTCACCTGGACCCTAAACCGTCCCCGTCCCCTAACACTAACCCTAGCCCGAACCCTAACCCTAACCCTTTCCCGAAGCCTGACCCTCACCCATCCCCTAATCCTAACCCGTACGCTGACTCTCACCCGCGCCCTCACACGTACGCTCCCCCTAAAGCGTTGTCGTACCCTCACCTGGACCCTAAACCGTCCCCGTCCCCTAACCCTAACCCTAGCCCGAACCCTAACCCTAACCCTTCCCCGAAGCCTGACCCTCACCCGTCCCCTAATCCTAACCCGTACGCTGACACACACCCGCGCCCTCACACGTACGCTCCCCCTAAAGCGTTGTCGTACCCTCACCTGGACCCTAAACCGTCCCCGTCCCCTAACCCTAACCCTAGCCCGAACCCTAACCCTAACCCTTCCCCGAAGCCTGACCCTCACCCATCCCCTAATCTTAACCCGTACGCTGACACTCACCCGCGCCCTCACACGTACGCTCCCCCTAAAGCATTGTCATACCCTCACCTGGACCCTAAACCGTCCCCGTCCCCTAACCCTAACCCTAGCCCGAACCCTAACCCTAACCCTTCCCCGAAGCCTGACCCTCACCCGTCCCCTAATCCTAACCCGTACGCTGACACTCACCCACGCCCTCACACGTACGCTCCCCCTAAAGCGTTGTCGTACCCTCACCTGGACCCTAAACCGTCCCCGTCCCCTAACCCTAATCCTAGCCCGAACCCTAACCCTAACCCTTCCCTAAAGCCTGACCTTCACCCGTCCCCTAATCCTAACCCGTACGCTGACACTCACCCGCGCCCTCACACGTACGCTCCCCCTAAATCGTTGTCGTACCCTCACCTGGACCCTAAACCGTCCCCGTCCCCTAACCCTAACCCTAGCCCGAACCCTAACCCTAACCCTTCCCCGAAGCCTGACCCTCACCCGTCCCCTAATCCTAACCCGTACGCTGACACTCACCCGCGCCCTCACACGTACGCTCCCCCTAAAGCGTTGTCGTACCCTCACCTGGACCCTAAACCGTCCCCGTCCCCTAACCCTAACCCTAGCCCGAACCCTAACCCTAACCCTTCCCCGAAGCCTGACCCTCACCCGTCCCCTAATCCTAACCCGTACGCTGACACTCACCCGCGCCCTCACACGTACGCTCCCCCTAAAGCGTTGTCGTACCCTCACCTGGACCCTAAACCGTCCCCGTCCCCTAACCCTAACCCTAGCCCGAACCCTAACCCTAACCCTTCCCCGAAGCCTGACCCTCACCCGTCCCCTAATCCTAACCCGTACGCTGACACTCACCCGCGCCCTCACACGTACGCTCCCCCTAAAACGTTGTCGTACCCTCACCTGGACCCTAAACCGTCCCCGTCCCCTAACCCTAACCCTAGCCCGAACCCTAACCCTAACACTTCCCCGAAGCCTGACCCTCAGCCGTCCCCTAATCCTAAGCCGTACGCTGACACTCACCCGCGCCCTCACATGTACGCTCCCCCTAAAGCGTTGTCGTACCCTCACCTGGACCCTAAACCGTCCCCGTCCCCTAACCCTAACCCTAGCCCGAACCTTAACCCTAACCCTTCCCCGAAGCCTGACCCTCACCCGTCCCCTAATCCCAACCCGTATGCTGACACTCACCCGTGCCCTCACACGTACGCTCCCCCTAAAGCGTTGTCGTACCCTCACCTGGACCCTAAACCGTCCCTGTCCTCTAACCCTAACCCTAGCCCGAACCCTAACCCTAACCCTTCCCCGAAGCCTGACCCTCACCCGTCCCCTAATCCTAACCCGTACGCTGACACTCACCCGCGCCCTCACACGTACGCTCCACCTAAAGCGATGTCGTACCCTCACCTGGACCCTAAACCGTCCCTGTCCCCTAAGCCTAACCCTAGCCCGAACCCTAACCCTAACCCTTCCCCGAAGCCTGACCCTCACCCGTCCCCTAATCCTAACCCGTACGCTGACACTCACCCGCGCCCTCACACGTACGCTCCCCCTAAAGCGTTGTCGTACCCTCACCTGGACCCTAAACCGTCCCCGTCCCCTAACCCCCACCCTAGCCCGAACCCTAACCCTAACCCTTCCCCGAAGCCTGACCCTCACCCGTCCCCTAATCCTAACCCGTACGCTGACACTCACCCGCGCCCTCACACGTACGCTCCCCCTAAAGCGTTGTCGTACCCTCACCTGGACCCTAAACCGTCCCCGTTCCCTAACCCTAACCCTAGCCCGAACCCTAACCCTAACCCTTCCCCGAAGCCTGACCCTCACCCGTCCCCTAATCCTAACCCGTACGCTGACACTCACCCACGCCCTCACACCAAGGCTCCCCCTAAAGCGTTGTCGTACCCTCACCTGGACGCTAAACCGTCCCCTTCCCCTAACCCTAACCCTAGCCCGAACCCTAACCCTAACCCTTCCCCGAATCCTGACCCTCACCCGTCCCCTAATCCTAACCCGTACGCTGACACTCACCCGCGCCCTCACACGTACGCTCCCCCTAAAGCGTTGTCGTACCCTCACCTGGACCCTAAACCGTCCCTGTCCCCTAAGCCTAACCCTAGCCCGAACCCTAACCCTAACCCTTCCCCGAAGCCTGACCCTCACCCGTCCCCTAATCCTAATCCGTACGCTGACACTCACCCACGCCCTCACACGTACGCTCCCCCTAAAGCGTTGTCGTACCCTCACCTGGACCCTAAGCCATCCCCGTCCCCTAACCCTAACCCTAGCCCGAACCCTAACCCTAACACATCCCCGAAGACTGACCCTCACACGTCCCCTAATCCTAAACCATACGCTGACACTAACCCGCGCCCTCACACGTACGCTCCCCCTAAAGCGTTGTCGTACCCTCACCTGGACCCTAAACCGTCCCCGTCCCCTAACCCTAACCCTAGCCCGAACCCTAACCCTAACCCTTCCCTGAAGCCTGACCCTCACCCGTCCCCTAATCCTAACCCGTACGCTGACACTCACCCACGCCCTCACACGTACGCTCCCCCTAAAGCGTTGTCGTACCCTCACCTGGACCCTAAACCGTCCCCGTCCCCTAACCCTAACCCTAGCCCGAACCCTAACCCTAACCCTTCCCCGAAGCCTGACCCTCACCCGTCCCCTAATCCTAACTCGTATGCTGACACTCTCCCACGCCCTCACACATACTCTCCCCCTAAAGCGTTGTCGTACCCTCACCTGGACCCTAAACCGTCCCCGTCCCCTAACCCTAACCCTAGCCCGAACCCTAACCCTAACCCTTACCCGAAGCCTGACCCTCACCCGTCCCCTAATCCTAACCCGTACGCTGACACTCACCCGCGCCCTCACACCAAGGCTCCCCCTAAAGCGTTGTCGTACCCTCACCTGGACGCTAAACCGTCCCCGTCCCGTAACCCTAACCCTAGCCCGAACCCTAACCCTAACCCTTCCCCGAAGCCTGACCCTCACCCGTCCCCTAATCCTAACCCGTACGCTGACACTCACCCGCGCCCTCACACGTACGCTCCCCCTAAAGCGTTGTCGTACCCTCACCTGGACCTTAAACCGTCCCTGTCCCCTAAGCCTAACCCTAGCCCGAACCCTAACCCTAACCCTTCCCCGAAGCCTGACCCTCACCCGTCCCCTAATCCTAACCCGTACGCTGACACTCACCCACGCCCTCAAACGTACGCTCCCCCTAAAGCGTTGTCGTACCCTCACCTGGACCCTAAGCCGTCCCCATCCCCTAACCCTAACCCTAGCCCGAACCCTAACCCTAACGCTTCCCCGAATCCTGACCCTCACCCGTCCCCTAATCCTAAACCATACGCTGACACTCACCCGCGCTCTCACACGTACGCTCCCCCTAAAGCGTTGTCGTACCCTCACCTGGACCCTAAACCGTCCCTGTCCCCTAAGCCTAACCCTAGCCCGAACCCTAACCCTAACCCTTCCCCGAAGCCTGACCCTCACCCGTCCCCTAATCCTAACCCATACGCTGACACTCACGCGCGCCCTCACACGTACGCTCCCCCTAAAGCGTTGTCGTACCCTCACCTGGACCCTAAACCGTCCCCGTCCCCTAACCCTAACCCTAGCCCGAACCCTAACCCTAACCCTTCCCCGAAGCCTGACCCTCACCCATCCCCTAATCCTAACTCGTATGCTGACACTCTCCCACGCCCTCACACATACTCTCCCCCTAAAGCGTTGTCGTACCCTCACCTGGACCCTAAACCGTCCCCGTCCCCTAACCCTAACCCTAGCCCGAACCCTAACCCTAACACTTCCCCGAAGCCTGAACCTCACCCGTCCCCTAATCCTAACCCGTACGCTGACACTCACCCGCGCCCTCACACGTACGCTCCCCCTAAAGCGTTGTCGTACCCTCACCTGGACCCTAAACCGTCCCCGTCCCCTAACCCTAACCCTAGCCCGAACCCTAACCCTAACCCTTCCCCGAAGCCTGACCCTCACCCGTCCCCTAATCCTAACCCGTACGCTGACACTCACCCGCGCCCTCACACGTACGCTCCCCCTAAAGCGTTGTCGTACCCTCACCTGGACCCTAAACCGTCCCCGTCCCCTAACCCTAACCCTAGCCCGAACCCTAACCCTAAACCTTCCCCGAAGCCTGACCCTCAGCCGTCCCCTAATCCTAACCCGTACGCTGACACTCACCCGCGCCCTCACACGTACGCTCCTCCTAAAGCGTTGTCGTACCCTCACCTGGACCCTAAGCCGTCCCCGTCCCCTAACCCTAACCCTATCCCGAACCCTAACCCTAACCCTTCCCCGAAGCCTGACCCTCAGCCGTCCCCTAATCCTAACCCGTACGCTGACACTCACCCGCGCCCTCACACGTACGCTCCCCCTAAAGCGTTGTCGTACCCTCACCTGGACCCTAAACCGTCCCCGTCCCCTAACCCTAACCCTAGCCCGAACCCTAACCCTAACCCTTCCCCGAAGCCTGACCCTCACCCGTCCCCTAATCCTAACCCGTATGCTGACACTCACCCGCGCCCTCACACGTACGCTCCCCCTAAAGCGTTGTCGTACCCTCACCTGGACCCTAAAGCGTCCCCGTCCCCTAACCCTAACCCTAGCCCGAACCCTAACCCTAACCCTTCCCCGAAGCCTGACCCTCACCCGTCCCCTAATCCTAACCCGTACGCTGACACTCACCCGCGCCCTCACACGTACGCTCCCCCTAAAGCGTTGTCGTACCTTCACCTGGACCCTAAACCGTCCCCGTCCCCTAAGCCTAACCCTAGCCCGAACCCTAACCCTAACCCTTCCCCGAAGCCTGACCCTCAGCCGTCCCCTAATCCTAACCCGTACGCTGACACTCACCCGCGCCCTCACACTTACGCTCCCCCTAAAGCGTTGTCGTACCCTCACCTGGACCCCAAACCGTCCCCGTCCCCTAACCCTAACCCTAGCCCGAACCCTAACCCTAACCCTTCCCCGAAGCCTGACCCTCACCCGTCCCCTAATCCTAACCCGTACGCTGACACTCACCCGCGCCCTCACACGTACGCTCCCCCTAAAGCGTTGTCGTACCCTCACCTGGACCCTAAACCGTCCCCGTCCCCTAACCCTAACCCTAGCCCGAACCCTAACCCTAACCCTTCCCCGAAGCCTGACCCTCACCCGTCCCCTAATCCTAACCCGTACGCTGACACTCACCCGCGCCCTCACACGTACGCTCCCCCTAAAGCGTTGTCGTACCCTCACCTGGACCCTAAACCGTCCCCGTCCCCTAACCCTAACCCTAGCCCGAACCCTAACCCTAACCCTTCCCCGAAGCCTGACCCTCAGCCGTCCCCTAATCCTAACCCGTACGCTGACACTCACCCGCGCCCTCACACGTACGCTCCCCCTAAAGCGTTGTTGTACCCTCACCTGGACCCTAAACCGTCCCCGTCCCCTAACCCTAACCCTAGCCCGAAACCTAACCCTAACCCTTCCCCGAAGCCTGACCCTCACCCGTCCCCTAATCCTAACCCGTACGCTGACACTCACCCGCGCCCTCACACGTACGCTCCCCCTAAAGCGTTGTTGTACCCTCACCTGGACCCTAAACCGTCCCCGTCCCCTAACCCTAACCCTAGCCCGAACCCTAACCCTAACCCTTCCCCGAAGCCTGACCCTCACCCGTCCCCTAATCCTAACCCGTACGCTGACACTCGCCCGCGCCCTCACACGTACGCTCCCCCTAAAGCGTTGTCGTACCCTCACGTGGACCCTAAACCGTCCCCGTCCCCTAACACTAACCCTAGCCCGAACCCTAACCCTAACCCTTTCCCGAAGCCTGACCCTCACCCATCCCCTAATCCTAACCCGTACGCTGACTCTCACCCGCGCCCTCACACGTACGCTCCCCCTAAAGCGTTGTCGTACCCTCACCTGGACCCTAAACCGTCCCCGTCCCCTAACCCTAACCCTAGCCCGAACCCTAACCCTAACCCTTCCCCGAAGCCTGACCCTCACCCGTCCCCTAATCCTAACCCGTACGCTGACACACACCCGCGCCCTCACACGTACGCTCCCCCTAAAGCGTTGTCGTACCCTCACCTGGACCCTAAACCGTCCCCGTCCCCTAACCCTAACCCTAGCCCGAACCCTAACCCTAACCCTTCCCCGAAGCCTGACCCTCACCCGTCCCCTAATCTTAACACGTACGCTGACACTCACCCGCGCCCTCACACGTACGCTCCCCCTAAAGCGTTGTCATACCCTCACCTGGACCCTAAACCGTCCCCGTCCCCTAACCCTAACCCTAGCCCGAACCCTAACCCTAACCCTTCCCCGAAGCCTGACCCTCACCCGTCCCCTAATCCTAACCCGTACGCTGACACTCACCCACGCCCTCACACGTACGCTCCCCCTAAAGCGTTGTCGTACCCTCACCTGGACCCTAAACCGTCCCCGTCCCCTAACCCTAATCCTAGCCCGAACCCTAACCCTAACCCTTCCCTAAAGCCTGACCCTCACCCGTCCCCTAATCCTAACCCGTACGCTGACACTCACCCGCGCCCTCACACGTACGCTCCCCCTAAATCGTTGTCGTACCCTCACCTGGACCCTAAACCGTCCCCGTCCCCTAACCCTAACCCTAGCCCGAACCCTAACCCTAACCCTTCCCCGAAGCCTGACCCTCACCCGTCCCCTAATCCTAACCCGTACGCTGACTCTCACCCGCGCCGTCACACGTACGCTCCCCCTAAAGCGTTGTCGTACCCTCACCTGGACCCTAAACCGTCCCCGTCCCCTAACCCTAACCCTAGCCCGAACCCTAACCCTAACCCTTCCCCGAAGCCTGACCCTCACCCGTCCCCTAATCCTAACCCGTACGCTGACACTCACCCGCGCCCTCACACGTACGCTCCCCCTAAAGCGTTGTCGTACCCTCACCTGGACCCTAAACCGTCCCCGTCCCCTAACCCTAACCCTAGCCCGAACCCTAACCCTAACCCTTCCCCGAAGCCTGACCCTCACCCGTCCCCTAATCCTAACCCGTACGCTGACACTCACCCGCGCCCTCACACGTACGCTCCCCCTAAAACGTTGTCGTACCCTCACCTGGACCCTAAACCGTCCCCGTCCCCTAACCCTAACCCTAGCCCGAACCCTAACCCTAACACTTCCCCGAAGCCTGACCCTCAGCCGTCCCCTAATCCTAAGCCGTACGCTGACACTCACCCGCGCCCTCACACGTACGCTCCCCCTAAAGCGTTGTCGTACCCTCACCTGGACCCTAAACCGTCCCCGTCCCCTAACCCTAACCCTAGCCCGAACCTTAACCCTAACCCTTCCCCGAAGCCTGACCCTCACCCGTCCCCTAATCCCAACCCGTATGCTGACACTCACCCGCGCCCTCACACGTACGCTCCCCCTAAAGCGTTGTCGTACCCTCACCTGGACCCTAAACCGTCCCCGTCCCCTAACCCTAACCCTAGCCCGAACCCTAACCCTAACCCTTCCCCGAAGCCTGACCCTCACCCGTCCCCTAATCCTAACCCGTACGCTGACACACACCCGCGCCCTCACACGTACGCTCCCCCTAAAGCGTTGTCGTACCCTCACCTGGACCCTAAACCGTCCCCGTCCCCTAACCCTAACCCTAGCCCGAACCCTAACCCTAACCCTTCCCCGAAGCCTGACCCTCACCCGTCCCCTAATCTTAACACGTACGCTGACACTCACCCGCGCCCTCACACGTACGCTCCCCCTAAAGCGTTGTCATACCCTCACCTGGACCCTAAACCGTCCCCGTCCCCTAACCCTAACCCTAGCCCGAACCCTAACCCTAACCCTTCCCCGAAGCCTGACCCTCACCCGTCCCCTAATCCTAACCCGTACGCTGACACTCACCCACGCCCTCACACGTACGCTCCCCCTAAAGCGTTGTCGTACCCTCACCTGGACCCTAAACCGTCCCCGTCCCCTAACCCTAATCCTAGCCCGAACCCTAACCCTAACCCTTCCCTAAAGCCTGACCTTCACCCGTCCCCTAATCCTAACCCGTACGCTGACACTCACCCGCGCCCTCACACGTACGCTCCCCCTAAATCGTTGTCGTACCCTCACCTGGACCCTAAACCGTCCCCGTCCCCTAACCCTAACCCTAGCCCGAACCCTAACCCTAAACCTTCCCCGAAGCCTGACCCTCACCCGTCCCCTAATCCTAACCCGTACGCTGAGTCTCACCCGCGCCGTCACACGTACGCTCCCCCTAAAGCGTTGTCGTACCCTCACCTGGACCCTAAACCGTCCCCGTCCCCTAACCCTAACCCTAGCCCGAACCCTAACCCTAACCCTTCCCCGAAGCCTGACCCTCACCCGTCCCCTAATCCTAACCCGTACGCTGACACTCACCCGCGCCCTCACACGTACGCTCCCCCTAAAACGTTGTCGTACCCTCACCTGGACCCTAAACCGTCCCCGTCCCCTAACCCTAACCCTAGCCCGAACCCTAACCCTAACACTTCCCCGAAGCCTGACCCTCAGCCGTCCCCTAATCCTAAACCGTACGCTGACACTCACCCGCGCCCTCACACGTACGCTCCCCCTAAAGCGTTGTCGTACCCTCACCTGGACCCTAAACCGTCCCCGTCCCCTAACCCTAACCCTAGCCCGAACCTTAACCCTAACCCTTCCCCGAAGCCTGACCCTCACCCGTCCCCTAATCCCAACCCGTATGCTGACACTCACCCGCGCCCTCACACGTACGCTCCCCCTAAAGCGTTGTCGTACCCTCACCTGGACCCTAAACCGTCCCTGTCCTCTAACCCTAACCCTAGCCCGAACCCTAACCCTAACCCTTCCCCGAAGCCTGACCCTCACCCGTCCCCTAATCCTAACCCGTACGCTGACACTCACCCGCGCCCTCACACGTACGCTCCACCTAAAGCGATGTCGTACCCTCACCTGGACCCTAAACCGTCCCTGTCCCCTAAGCCTAACCCTAGCCCGAACCCTAACCCTAACCCTTCCCCGAAGCCTGACCCTCACCCGTCCCCTAATCCTAACCCGTACGCTGACACTCACCCGCGCCCTCACACGTACGCTCCCCCTAAAGCGTTGTCGTACCCTCACCTGGACCCTAAACCGTCCCCGTCCCCTAACCCTAACCCTAGCCCGAACCCTAACCCTAACCCTTCCCCGAAGCCTGACCCTCACCCGTCCCCTAATCCTAACCCGTACGCTGACACTCACCCGCGCCCTCACACGTACGCTCCCCCTAAAGCGTTGTCGTACCCTCACCTGGACCCTAAACCGTCCCCGTTCCCTAACCCTAACCCTAGCCCGAACCCTAACCCTAACACTTCCCCGAAGCCTGACCCTCACCCGTCCCCTAATCCTAACCCGTACGCTGACACTCACCCACGCCCTCACACCAAGGCTCCCCCTAAAGCGTTGTCGTACCCTCACCTGGACGCTAAACCGTCCCCTTCCCCTAACCCTAACCCTAGCCCGAACCCTAACCCTAACCCTTCCCCGAATCCTGACCCTCACCCGTCCCCTAATCCTAACCCGTACGCTGACACTCACCCGCGCCCTCACACCTACGCTCCCCCTAAAGCGTTGTCGTACCCTCACCTGGACCCTAAACCGTCCCTGTCCCCTAAGCCTAACCCTAGCCCGAACCCTAACCCTAACCCTTCCCCGAAGCCTGACCCTCACCCGTCCCCTAATCCTAATCCGTACGCTGACACTCACCCACGCCCTCACACGTACGCTCCCCCTAAAGCGTTGTCGTACCCTCACCTGGACCCTAAGCCATCCCCGTCCCCTAACCCTAACCCTAGCCCGAACCCTAACCCTAACACATCCCCGAAGCCTGACCCTCACACGTCCCCTAATCCTAAACCATACGCTGACACTCACCCGCGCCCTCACACGTACGCTCCCCCTAAAGCGTTGTCGTACCCTCACCTGGACCCTAAACCGTCCCCGTCCCCTAACCCTAACCCTAGCCCGAACCCTAACCCTAACCCTTCCCCGAAGCCTGACCCTCACCCGTCCCCTAATCCTAACCCGTACGCTGACACTCACCCGCGCCCTCACACGTACGCTCCCCCTAAAGCGTTGTCGTACCCTCACCTGGACCCTAAACCGTCCCCGTCCCCTAACCCTAACCCTAGCCCGAACCCTAACCCTAACCCTTCCCCGAAGCCTGACCCTCACCCGTCCCCTAATCCTAACTCGTATGCTGACACTCTCCCACGCCCTCACACATACTCTCCCCCTAAAGCGTTGTCGTACCCTCACCTGGACCCTAAACCGTCCCCGTCCCCTAACCCTAACCCTAGCCCGAACCCTAACCCTAACCCTTACCCGAAGCCTGACCCTCACCCGTCCCCTAATCCTAACCCGTACGCTGACACTCACCCGCGCCCTCACACCAAGGCTCCCCCTAAAGCGTTGTCGTACCCTCACCTGGACGCTAAACCGTCCCCGTCCCGTAACCCTAACCCTAGCCCGAACCCTAACCCTAACCCTTCCCCGAAGCCTGACCCTCACCCGTCCCCTAATCCTAACCCGTACGCTGACACTCACCCGCGCCCTCACACGTACGCTCCCCCTAAAGCGTTGTCGTACCCTCACCTGGACCTTAAACCGTCCCTGTCCCCTAAGCCTAACCCTAGCCCGAACCCTAACCCTAACCCTTCCCCGAAGCCTGACCCTCACCCGTCCCCTAATCCTAACCCGTACGCTGACACTCACCCACGCCCTCAAACGTACGCTCCCCCTAAAGCGTTGTCGTACCCTCACCTGGACCCTAAGCCGTCCCCGTCCCCTAACCCTAACCCTAGCCCGAACCCTAACCCTAACCCTTCCCCGAATCCTGACCCTCACCCGTCCCCTAATCCTAAACCATACGCTGACACTCACCCGCGCCCTCACACGTACGCTCCCCCTAAAGCGTTGTCGTACCCTCACCTGGACCCTAAACCGTCCCTGTCCCCTAAGCCTAACCCTAGCCCGAACCCTAACCCTAACCCTTCCCCGAAGCCTGACGCTCACCCGTCCCCTAATCCTAACCCATACGCTGACACTCACGCGCGCCCTCACACGTACGCTCCCCCTAAAGCGTTGTCGTACCCTCACCTGGACCCTAAACCGTCCCCGTCCCCTAACCCTAACCCTAGCCCGAACCCTAACCCTAACCCTTCCCCGAAGCCTGACCCTCACCCATCCCCTAATCCTAACTCGTATGCTGACACTCTCCCACGCCCTCACACATACTCTCCCCCTAAAGCGTTGTCGTACCCTCACCTGGACCCTAAACCGTCCCCGTCCCCTAACCCTAACCCTAGCCCGAACCCTAACCCTAACACTTCCCCGAAGCCTGACCCTCACCCGTCCCCTAATCCTAACCCGTACGCTGACACTCACCCGCGCCCTCACACGTACGCTCCACCTAAAGCGATGTCGTACCCTCACCTGGACCCTAAACCGTCCCTGTCCCCTAAGCCTAACCCTAGCCCGAACCCTAACCCTAACCCTTCCCCGAAGCCTGACCCTCACCCGTCCCCTAATCCTAACCCGTACGCTGACACTCACCCGCGCCCTCACACGTACGCTCCCCCTAAAGCGTTGTCGTACCCTCACCTGGACCCTAAACCGTCCCCGTCCCCTAACCCTAACCCTAGCCCGAACCCTAACCCTAACCCTTCCCCGAAGCCTGACCCTCACCCGTCCCCTAATCCTAACCCGTACGCTGACACTCACCCGCGCCCTCACACGTACGCTCCCCCTAAAGCGTTGTCGTACCCTCACCTGGACCCTAAACCGTCCCCGTTCCCTAACCCTAACCCTAGCCCGAACCCTAACCCTAACACTTCCCCGAAGCCTGACCCTCACCCGTCCCCTAATCCTAACCCGTACGCTGACACTCACCCACGCCCTCACACCAAGGCTCCCCCTAAAGCGTTGTCGTACCCTCACCTGGACGCTAAACCGTCCCCTTCCCCTAACCCTAACCCTAGCCCGAACCCTAACCCTAACCCTTCCCCGAATCCTGACCCTCACCCGTCCCCTAATCCTAACCCGTACGCTGACACTCACCCGCGCCCTCACACCTACGCTCCCCCTAAAGCGTTGTCGTACCCTCACCTGGACCCTAAACCGTACCTGTCCCCTAAGCCTAACCCTAGCCCGAACCCTAACCCTAACCCTTCCCCGAAGCCTGACCCTCACCCGTCCCCTAATCCTAATCCGTACGCTGACACTCACCCACGCCCTCACACGTACGCTCCCCCTAAAGCGTTGTCGTACCCTCACCTGGACCCTAAGCCATCCCCGTCCCCTAACCCTAACCCTAGCCCGAACCCTAACCCTAACACATCCCCGAAGCCTGACCCTCACACGTCCCCTAATCCTAAACCATACGCTGACACTCACCCGCGCCCTCACACGTACGCTCCCCCTAAAGCGTTGTCGTACCCTCACCTGGACCCTAAACCGTCCCCGTCCCCTAACCCTAACCCTAGCCCGAACCCTAACCCTAACCCTTCCCCGAAGCCTGACCCTCACCCGTCCCCTAATCCTAACCCGTACGCTGACACTCACCCGCGCCCTCACACGTACGCTCCCCCTAAAGCGTTGTCGTACCCTCACCTGGACCCTAAACCGTCCCCGTCCCCTAACCCTAACCCTAGCCCGAACCCTAACCCTAACCCTTCCCCGAAGCCTGACCCTCACCCGTCCCCTAATCCTAACTCGTATGCTGACACTCTCCCACGCCCTCACACATACTCTCCCCCTAAAGCGTTGTCGTACCCTCACCTGGACCCTAAACCGTCCCCGTCCCCTAACCCTAACCCTAGCCCGAACCCTAACCCTAACCCTTACCCGAAGCCTGACCCTCACCCGTCCCCTAATCCTAACCCGTACGCTGACACTCACCCGCGCCCTCACACCAAGGCTCCCCCTAAAGCGTTGTCGTACCCTCACCTGGACGCTAAACCGTCCCCGTCCCGTAACCCTAACCCTAGCCCGAACCCTAACCCTAACCCTTCCCCGAAGCCTGACCCTCACCCGTCCCCTAATCCTAACCCGTACGCTGACACTCACCCGCGCCCTCACACGTACGCTCCCCCTAAAGCGTTGTCGTACCCTCACCTGGACCTTAAACCGTCCCTGTCCCCTAAGCCTAACCCTAGCCCGAACCCTAACCCTAACCCTTCCCCGAAGCCTGACCCTCACCCGTCCCCTAATCCTAACCCGTACGCTGACACTCACCCACGCCCTCAAACGTACGCTCCCCCTAAAGCGTTGTCGTACCCTCACCTGGACCCTAAGCCGTCCCCGTCCCCTAACCCTAACCCTAGCCCGAACCCTAACCCTAACCCTTCCCCGAATCCTGACCCTCACCCGTCCCCTAATCCTAAACCATACGCTGACACTCACCCGCGCCCTCACACGTACGCTCCCCCTAAAGCGTTGTCGTACCCTCACCTGGACCCTAAACCGTCCCTGTCCCCTAAGCCTAACCCTAGCCCGAACCCTAACCCTAACCCTTCCCCGAAGCCTGACCCTCACCCGTCCCCTAATCCTAACCCATACGCTGACACTCACGCGCGCCCTCACACGTACGCTCCCCCTAAAGCGTTGTCGTACCCTCACCTGGACCCTAAACCGTCCCCGTCCCCTAACCCTAACCCTAGCCCGAACCCTAACCCTAACCCTTCCCCGAAGCCTGACCCTCACCCATCCCCTAATCCTAACTCGTATGCTGACACTCTCCCACGCCCTCACACATACTCTCCCCCTAAAGCGTTGTCGTACCCTCACCTGGACCCTAAACCGTCCCCGTCCCCTAACCCTAACCCTAGCCCGAACCCTAACCCTAACACTTCCCCGAAGCCTGACCCTCACCCGTCCCCTAATCCTAACCCGTACGCTGACACTCACCCGCGCCCTCACACATACGCTCCCCCTAAAGCGTTGTCGTACCCTCACCTGGACCCTAAACCGTCCCCGTCCCCTAACCCTAACCCTAGCCCGAACCCTAACCCTAACCCTTCCCCGAAGCCTGACCCTCACCCGTCCCCTAATCCTAACCCGTACGCTGACACTCACCCGCGCCCTCACACGTACGCTCCCCCTAAAGCGTTGTCGTACCCTCACCTGGACCCTAAACCGTCCCCGTCCCCTAACCCTAACCCTAGCCCGAACCCTAACCCTAACCCTTCCCCGAAGCCTGACCCTCAGCCGTCCCCTAATCCTAACCCGTACGCTGACACTCACCCGCGCCCTCACACGTACGCTCCTCCTAAAGCGTTGTCGTACCCTCACCTGGACCCTAAGCCGTCCCCGTCCCCTAACCCTAACCCTAGCCCGAACCCTAACCCTAACCCTTCCCCGAAGCCTGACCCTCACCCGTCCCCTAATCCTAACCCGTACGCTGACACTCACCCGCGCCCTCACACGTACGCTCCCCCTAAAGCGTTGTCGTACCCTCACCTGGACCCTAAACCGTCCCCGTCCCCTAACCCTAACCCTAGCCCGAACCCTAACCCTAACCCTTCCCCGAAGCCTGACCTTCACCCGTCCCCTAATCCTAACCCGTATGCTGACACTCACCCGCGCCCTCACACGTACGCTCCCCCTAAAGCGTTGTCGTACCCTCACCTGGACCCTAAAGCGTCCCCGTCCCCTAACCCTAACCCTAGCCCGAACCCTAACCCTAACCCTTCCCCGAAGCCTGACCCTCACCCGTCCCCTAATCCTAACCCGTACACTGACACTCACGCGCGCCCTCACACGTACGCTCCCCCTAAAGCGTTGTCGTACCCTCACCTGGACCCTAAACCGTCCCCGTCCCCTAACCCTAACCCTAGCCCGAACCCTAACCCTAAACCTTCCCCGAAGCCTGACCCTCACCCGTCCCCTAATCCTAACTCGTATGCTGACACTCTCCCACGCCCTCACACATACTCTCCCCCTAAAGCGTTGTCGTACCCTCACCTGGACCCTAAACCGTCCCCGTCCCCTAACCCTAACCCTAGCCCGAACCCTAACACTAACACTTCCCCGAAGCCTGACCCTCACCCGTCCCCTAATCCTAACCCGTACGCTGACACTCACCCGCGCCCTCACACGTACGCTCCCCCTAAAGCGTTGTCGTACCCTCACCTGGACCCTAAACCGTCCCCGTCCCCTAACCCTAACCCTAGCCCGAACCCTAACCCTAACCCTTCCCCGAAGCCTGACCCTCACCCGTCCCCTATTCCTAACCCGTACGCTGACACTCACCCGCGCCCTCACACGTACGCTCCCCCTAAAGCGTTGTCGTACCCTCACCTGGACCCTAAACCGTCCCCGTCCCCTAACCCTAACCCTAGCCCGAACCCTAACCCTAACCCTTCCCCGAAGCCTGACCCTCAGCCGTCCCCTAATCCTAACCCGTACGCTGACACTCACCCGCGCCCTCACACGTACGCTCCCCCTAAAGCGTTGTCGTACCCTCACCTGGACCCTAAACCGTCCCCGTCCCCTAACCCTAACCCTAGCCCGAACCCTAACCCTAACCCTTCCCCGAAGCCTGACCCTCACCCGTCCCCTAATCCTAACCCGTACGCTGACACTCACCCGCGCCCTCACACGTACGCTCCTCCTAAAGCGTTGTCGTACCCTCACCTGGACCCTAAGCCGTCCCCGTCCCCTAACCCTAACCCTAGCCCGAACCCTAACCCTAACACTTCCCCGAAGCCTGACCCTCACCCGTCCCCTAATCCTAACCCGTACGCTGACACTCACCCGCGCCCTCACACGTACGCTCCCCCTAAAGCGTTGTCGTACCCTCACCTGGACCCTAAACCGTCCCCGTCCCCTAACCCTAACCCTAGCCCGAAACCTAACCCTAACCCTACCCCGAAGCCTGACCCTCACCCGTCCCCTAATCCTAACCCGTACGCTGAAACTCACCCGCGCCCTCACACGTACGCTCCCCCTAAAGCGTTGTCGTACCCTCACCTGGACCCTAAACCGTCCCCGTCCCCTAACCCTAACCCTAGCCCGAACCCTAACCCTAACCCTTCCCCGAAGCCTGACCCTCACCCGTCCCCTAATCCTAACCCGTACGCTGACACTCACCCGCGCCCTCACATGTACGCTCCCCCTAAAGCGTTGTCGTACCCTCACCTGGACCCTAAACCGTCCCCGTCCCCTAACCCTAACCCTAGCCCGAACCCTAACCCTAACCCTTCCCCGAAGCCTGACCCTCACCCGTCCCCTAATCCTAACCCGTATGCTGACACTCACCCGCGCCCTCACACGTACGCTCCCCCTAAAGCGTTGTCGTACCCTCACCTGGACCCTAAAGCGTCCCCGTCCCCTAACCCTAACCCTAGCCCGAACCCTAACCCTAACCCTTCCCCGAAGCCTGACCCTCACCCGTCCCCTAATCCTAACCCATACGCTGACACTCACCCGCGCCCTCACACGTAGGCTCCCCCTAAAGCGTTGTCTTACCCTCACCAGGACCCTAAACCGTCCCCGTCCCCTAACCCTAACCCTAGCCCGAAACCTAACCCTAACCCTTCCCCGAAGCCTGACCCTCACCCGTCCCCTAATCCTAACCCGTACGCTGACACTCACCCACGCCCTCACACGTACGCTCCCCCTAAAGCTTTTTCGTACCCTCACCTGGACCCTAAGCCGTCCCCGTCCCCTAACCCTAACCCTAGCCCGAACCCTAACCCTAACCCTTCCCCGAAGCCTGACCCTCACCCGTCCCCTAATCCTAACCCGTACGCTGACACTCACCCGCGCCCTCACACGTACGCTCCCCCTAAAGCGTTGTCGTACCCTCACCTGGACCCTAAACCATCCCCGTCCCCTAACCCTAACCCTATCCCGAACCCTAACCCTAACCCTTCCCCGAAGCCTGACCCTCACCCGTCCCCTAATCCTAACCCGTACGCTGACACTCACCCGCGCCCTCACACGTACGCTCCCCCTAAAGCGTTGTCGTACCCTCACCTGGACCCTAAACCGTCCCCGTCCCCTAACCCTAACCCTAGCCCGAACCCTAACCCTAACCCTTCCCCGAAGCCTGACCCTCACCCGTCCCCTAATCCTAACCCGTTGGCTGACACTCACCCGCGCCCTCACACGTACGCTCCCCCTAAAGCGTTGTCGTACCCTCACCTGGACCCTAAAGCGTCCCCGTCCCCTAACCCTAACCCTAGCCCGAACCCTAACCCTAACCCTTCCCCGAAGCCTGACCCTCACCCGTCCCCTAATCCTAACCCATACGCTGACACTCACCCGCGCCCTCACACGTAGGCTCCCCCTAAAGCGTTGTCTTACCCTCACCTGGACCCTAAACCGTCCCCGTCCCCTAACCCTAACCCTAGCCCGAAACCTAACCCTAACCCTTCCCCGAAGCCTGACCCTCACCCGTCCCCTAATCCTAACCCGTACGCTGACACTCACCCACACCCTCACACGTATGCTCCCCCTAAAGCTTTTTCGTACCCTCACCTGGACCCTAAACCGTCCCCGTCCCCTAACCCTAACCCTAGCCCGAACCCTAACCCTAACCCTTCCCCGAAGCCTGACCCTCAGCCGTCCCCTATTCCTAACCCGTACGCTGACACTCACCCGCGCCCTCACACGTATGCTCCCCCTAAAGCGTTGTCGTACCCTCACCTGGACCCTAAACCGTCCCCGTCCCCTAACCCTAACCCTAGCCCGAACCCTAACCCTAACCCTTCCCCGAAGCCTGACCCTCACCAGTCCCCTAATCCTAACCCGTACGCTGACACTCACCCGCGCCCTCACACGTACGCTCCCCCTAAAGCGTTGTCGTACCCTCACCTGGACCCTAAACCATCCCCGTCCCCTAACCCTAACCCTAGCCCGAACCCTAACCCTAACCCTTCCCCGAAGCTTGACCCTCACCCGTCCCCTAATCCTAACCCGTACGCTGACACTCACCCACGCCCTCACACGTAGGCTCCCCCTAAAGCGTTGTCTTACCCTCACCTGGACCCTAAACCGTCCCCGTCCCCTAACCCTAACCCTAGCCCGAACCCTAACCCTAACCCTTCCCCGAAGCCTGACCCTCACCCGTCCCCTAATCCTAACCCGTACGCTGACACTCACCTGCGCCCTCACACGTAGGCTCCCCCTAATGCGTTGTCTTACCCTCACCTGGACCCGAAACCGTCCCCGTCCCCTAACCCTAACCCTAGCCCGAACCCTAACCCTAACCCTTCCCCGAAGCCTGACCCTCACCCGTCCCCTAATCCTAACCCGTACGCTGACACTCACCCACGCCCTCACACGTACGCTCCCCCTAAAGCGTTGTCGTACCCTCACCTGGACCCTAAACCGTCCCTGTCCCCTAACCCTAACCCTAGCCCGAACCCTAACCCTAACCCTTCCCCGAAGCCTGACCCTCACCCGTCCCCTAATCCTAACCCGTACGCTGACACTCACCCGCGCCCTCACACGTACGCTCCCCCTAAAGCGTTGTCGTACCCTCACCTGGACCCTAAACCGTCCCCGTCCCCTAACCCTAACCCTAGCCCGAACCCTAACCCTAACCCTTCCCCGAAGCCTGACCCTCACCCGTCCCCTAATCCTAACCCGTACGCTGACACTCACCCGCGCCCTCACACGTACGCTCCCCCTAAAGCGTTGTCGTACCCTCACCTGGACCCTAAACCGTCCCCGTCCCCTAAGCCTAACCCTAGCCCGAACCCTAACCCTAACCCTTCCCCGAAGCCTGACCCTCAGCCGTCCCCTAATCCTAACCCGTACGCTGACACTCACCCGCGCCCTCACACGTACGCTCCCCCTAAAGCGTTGTCGTACCCTCACCTGGACCCTAAACCGTCCCCGTCCCCTAACCCTAACCCTAGCCCGAACCCTAACCCTAACCCTTCCCCGAAGCCTGACCCTCACCCGTCCCCTAATCCTAACCCGTACGCTGACACTCACCCGCGCCCTCACACGTACGCTCCCCCTAAAGCGTTGTCGTACCCTCACCTGGACCCTAAACCGTCCCCGTCCCCTAACCCTAACCCTAGCCCAAACCCTAACCCTAACCCTTCCCCGAAGCCTGACCCTCAGCCGTCCCCTAATCCTAACCCGTATGCTGAAACTCACCCGCGCCCTCACACGTACGCTCCCTCTAAAGCGTTGTCGTACCCTCACCTGGACCCTAAACCGTCCCCGTCCCCTAAGCCTAACCCTAGCCCGAACCCTAACCCTAACACTTCCCCGAAGCCTGACCCTCACCCGTCCCCTAATCCTAACCCGTACGCTGACACTCACCCGCCCCCTCACACGTAGGCTCCCCCTAAAGCGTTGTCGTACCCTCACCTGGACCCTAAACCGTCCCCGTCCCCTACCCCTAACCCTAGCCCGAACCCTAACCCTAACCCTTCCCCGAAGCCTGACCCTCACCCGTCCCCTAATCGTAACCCGTACGCTGACACTCACCCGCGCCCTCACACGTACGCTCCCCCTAAAGCGTTGTCGTACCCTCACCTGGACCCTAAGCCTTCCCCGTCCCCTAACCCTAACCCTAGCCCGAAGCCGAACCCTAAACCTTCCCCGAAGCCTGACCCTCACCCGTCCCCTAATCCTAACCCATACGCTAACACTCACCCGCGCCCTCACACGTACGCTCCCCCTAAAGCGTTGTCGTACCCTCACCTGGACCCTAAAGCGTCCCTGTCCCCTAACCCTAACCCTAGCCCGAACCCTAACCCTAACCCTTCCCCGAAGCCTGACCCTCACCCGTCCCCTAATCCTAACCCGTACGCTGACACTCACCCGCGCCCTCACACGTAGGCTCCCCCTAAAGCGTTGTCTTACCCTCACCTGGACCCTAAACCGTCCCCGTCCCCTAACCCTAACCCTAGCCCGAACCCTAACCCTAACCCTTCCCCGAAGCCTGACCCTCAGCCGTCCCCTAATCCTAACCCGTACGCTGACACTCACCCGCGCCCTCACACGTACGCTCCCCCTAAAGCGTTGTCGTACCCTCACCTGGACCCTAAACCGTCCCCGTCCCCTAACCCTAACCCTAGCCCGAACCCTAACCCTAACACTTCCCCGAAGCCTGACCCTCACCCGTCCCCTAATCCTAACCCGTACGCTGACACTCACCCGCACCCTCACACGTACGCTCCTCCTAAAGCGTTGTCGTACCCTCACCTGGACCCTAAACCGTCCCCGTCCCCTAACCCTAACCCTAGCCCGAACCCTAACCCTAACCCTTCCCCGAAGCCTGACCCTCAGCCGTCCCCTAATCCTAACCCGTACGCTGACACTCACCCGCGCCCTCACACGTACGCTCCCTCTAAAGCGTTGTCATACCCTCACCTGGACCCTAAACCGTCCCCGTCCCCTAAGCCTAACCCTAGCCCGAACCCTAACCCTAACACTTCCCCGAAGCCTGACCCTCACCCGTCCCCTAATCCTAACCCGTACGCTGACACTCACCCGCGCCCTCACACGTACGCTCCCCCTAAAGCGTTGTCGTACCCTCACCTGGACCCTAAACCGTCCCCGTCCCCTACCCCTAACCCTAGCCCGAACCCTAACCCTAACCCTTCCCCGAAGCGTGACCATCACCCATCCCCTAATCCTAACCCGTACGCTGACACTCACCCGCGCCCTCACACGTACGCTCCCCCTAAAGCGTTGTCGTACCCTCACCTGGACCCTAAACCGTCCCCGTCCCCTAACCCTAACCCTAGCCCGAATCCTAACCCTAAACCTTCCCCGAAGCCTGACCCTCACCCGTCCCCTAATCCTAACCCGTACGCTGACACTCACCCGCGCCCTCACACGTACGCTCCCCCTAAAGCGTTGTCGTACCCTCACCTGGACCCTAAACCGTCCCCGTCCCCTAACCCTAACCCTAGCCCGAACCCTAACCCTAACCCTTCCCCGAAGCCTGACCCTCAGCCGTCCCCTAATCCTAACCCGTACGCTGACACTCACCCGCGCCCTCACACGTAGGCTCCCCCTAAAGCGTTGTCGTACCCTCACCTGGACCCTAAACCGTCCCCGTCCCCTAACCCTAACCCTAGCCCGAACCCTAAACCTAACCCTTCCCCGAAGCCTGACCCTCAGCCGTCCCCTAATCCTAACCCGTACGCTGACACTCACCCGCGCCCTCACACGTACGCTCCTCCTAAAGCGTTGTCGTACCCTCACCTGGATCCTAAGCCGTCCCCGTCCCCTAACCCTAACCCTAGCCCGAACCCTAACCCTAAACCTTCCCCGAAGCCTGACCCTCACCCGTCCCCTAATCCTAACCCGTACGCTGACACTCACCCGCGCCCTCACACGTACGCTCCCCCTAAAGCGTTGTCGTACCCTCACCTGGACCCTAAACCGTCCCCGTCACCTAACCCTAACCCTAGCCCGAACCCTAACCCTAACCCTTCCCCGAAGCCTGACCCTCACCCGTCCCCTAATCCTAACCCGTACGCTGACACTCACCCGCGCCCTCACACGTACGCTCCCCCTAAAGCGTTGTCGTACCCTCACCTGGACCCTAAACTGTCCCCGTCCCCTAACCCTAACCCTAGCCCGAACCCTAACCCTAACACTTCCCCGAAGCCTGACCCTCACCCGTCCCCTAATCCTAACCCGTACGCTGACACTCACCCGCACCCTCACACGTACGCTCCTCCTAAAGCGTTGTCGTACCCTCACCTGGACCCTAAACCGTCCCCGTCCCCTAACCCTAACCCTAGCCCGAACCCTAACCCTAACCCTTCCCCGAAGCCTGACCCTCAGCCGTCCCCTAATCCTAACCCGTACGCTGACACTCACCCGCGCCCTCACACGTACGCTCCCTCTAAAGCGTTGTCATACCCTCACCTGGACCCTAAACCGTCCCCGTCCCCTAAGCCTAACCCTAGCCCGAACCCTAACCCTAACACTTCCCCGAAGCCTGACCCTCACCCGTCCCCTAATCCTAACCCGTACGCTGACACTCACCCGCGCCCTCACACGTACGCTCCCCCTAAAGCGTTGTCGTACCCTCACCTGGACCCTAAACCGTCCCCGTCCCCTACCCCTAACCCTAGCCCGAACCCTAACCCTAACCCTTCCCCGAAGCGTGACCATCACCCATCCCCTAATCCTAACCCGTACGCTGACACTCACCCGCGCCCTCACACGTACGCTCCCCCTAAAGCGTTGTCGTACCCTCACCTGGACCCTAAACCGTCCCCGTCCCCTAACCCTAACCCTAGCCCTAATCCAAACCCTAAACCTTCCCCGAAGCCTGACCCTCACCCGTCCCCTAATCCTACCCGTACGCTAACACTCACCCGCGCCCTCACACGTACGCTCCCCCTAAAGCGTTGTCGTACCCTCACCTGGACCCTAAAGCGTCCCTGTCCCCTAACCCTAACCCTAGCCCGAACCCTAACCCTAACCCTTCCCCGAAGCCTGACCCTCACCCGTCCCCTAATCCTAACCCGTACGCTGACACTCACCCGCGCCCTCACACGTAGGCTCCCCCTAAAGCGTTGTCTTACCCACACCTGGACCCTAAACCGTCCCCGTCCCCTAACCCTAACCCTAGCCCGAACCCTAACCCTAACACTTCCCCGAAGCCTGACCCTCACCCGTCCCCTAATCCTAACCCGTACGCTGACACTCACCCGCGCCCTCACACGTAGGCTCCCCCTAAAGCGTTGTCTTACCCTCACCTGGACCCTAAACCGTCCCCGTCCCCTAACCCTAACCCTAGCCCGAACCCTAACCCTAACACTTCCCCGAAGCCTGACCCTCACCCGTCCCCTAATCCTAACCCGTACGCTGACACTCACCTGCACCCTCACACGTAGGCTCCCCCTAAAGCGTTGTCTTACCCTCACCTAGACCCTAAACCGTCCCCGTCCCCTAACCCTAACCCTAGCCCGAACCCTAAACCTAACCCTTCCCCGAAGCCTGACCCTCACCCGTCCCCTAATCCTAACCCGTAGGCTGACACTCACCCACGCCCTCACACGTACGCTCCCCCTAAAGCGTTGTCGTACCCTCACCTGGACCCTAAACCGTCCCCGTCCCCTAAGCCTAACCCTAGCCCGAACCCTAACCCTAACCCTTCCCCGAAGCCTGACCCTCACCCGTCTCCTAATCCTAACCCGTACGCTGACACTCACCCGCGCCCTCACACGTACGCTCCCCCTAAAGCGTTGTCGTACCCTCACCTGGACCCTAAACCGTCCCCGTCCCCTAAGCCTAACCCTAGCCCGAACCCTAACCCTAACCCTTCCCCGAAGGCTGACCCTCACCCGTCCCCTAATCCTAACCCGTACGCTGACACTCACCCGCGCCCTCACACGTACGCTCCCCCTAAAGCGTTGTCGTACCCTCACCTGGACCCTAAACCGTCCCCGTCCCCTAACCCTAACCCTAGCCCGAACCCTAACCCTAACCCTTCCCCGAAGCCTGACCCTCAGCCGTCCCCTAATCCTAACCCGTACACTGACACTCACCCGGGCCCTCACACGTACGCTCCCCCTAAAGCGTTGTCGTACCCTGACCTGGACCCTAAACCGTCCCCGTCCCCTAACCCTAACCCTAGCCCGAACCCTAACCCTAACCCTTCCCCGAAGCCTGACCCTCACCCGTCCCCTAATCCTAACCCGTACACTGACACTCACCCGCGCCCTCACACGTACGCTCCCCCTAAAGCGTAGTCGTACCCTCACCTGGACCCTAAAGCGTCCCCGTCCCCTAACCCTAGCCCGAACCCTAACCCTAACCCTTCGCCGAAGCCTGACCCTCACCCGTCCCCTAATCCTAACTCGTATGCTGACACTCTCCCACGCCCTCACACGTACTCTCCCCCTAAAGCGTTGTCGTACCCTCACCTGGACCCTAAACCGTCCCCGTCCCCTAACCCTAACCCTAGCCCGAACCCTAACCCTAACACTTCCCCGAAGCCTGACCCTCACCCGTCCCCTAATCCTAACCCGTACGCTGACACTCACCCGCGCCCTCACACGTACGCTCCCCCTAAAGCGTTGTCGTACCCTCACCTGGACCCTAAACCGTCCCCTAACCCTAACCCTAACCCTAGCCCGAACCCTAACCCTAACCCTTCCCCGAAGCCTAACCCTCACCCGTCCCCTAATCCTAACCCGTACGCTGACACTCACCCGCGCCCTCACACGTACGCTCCCCCTAAAGCGTTGTCGTACCCTCACCTGGACCCTAAACCGTCCCCGTCCCCTAACCCTAACCCTAGCCCGAACCCTAACCCTAACACTTCCCCGAAGCCTGACCCTCACCCGTCCCCTAATCCTAACCCGTACGCTGACACTCACCCGCGCCCTCACACGTACGCTCCCCCTAAAGCGTTGTCGTACCCTCACCTGGACCCTAAACCGTCCCCGTCCCCTAACCCTAACCCTAGCCCGAACCCTAACCCTAACCCTTCCCCGAAGCCTGACCCTCACCCGTCCCCTAATCCTAACCCGTACGCTGACACTCACCCGCGCCCTCACACGTACGCTCCTCCTAAA
Organism: Orcinus orca; assembly: GCF_937001465.1. NCBI lineage: Eukaryota > Metazoa > Chordata > Mammalia > Artiodactyla > Delphinidae > Orcinus > Orcinus orca. Next base: position 36,358 of record NW_026044015.1, read on the forward strand.
GCGTTGTCGTACCCTCACCTGGACCCTAAGCCGTCCCCGTCCCCTAACCCTATCCCTAGCCCGAACCCTAACCCTAACCCTTCCCCGAAGCCTGACCCTCACCCGTCCCCTAATCCTAACCCGTACGCTGACACTCACCCGCGCCCTCACACGTACGCTCCCCCTAAAGCGTTGTCGTACCCTCACCTGGACCCTAAACCGTCCCCGTCCCCTAACCCTAACCCTAGCCCGAAACCTAACCCTAACCCTTCCCCGAAGCCTGACCCTCACCCGTCCCCTAATCCTAACCCGTACGCTGACACTCACCCACACCCTAACACGTACGCTCCCCCTAAAGCGTTGTCGTACCCTCACCTGGACCCTAAACTGTCCCCGTCCCCTAAGCCCAACCCTAGCCCGAACCCTAACCCTAACCATTCCCCGAAGCCTGACCCTCACCCGTCCCCTAATCCTAACCCGTACGCTGACACTCACCCGCGCCCTCACACGTACGCTCCCCCTAAAGCATTGTCGTACCCTCACCTGGACCCTAAACCGTCCCCGTCCCCTAACCCTAACCCTAGCCCGAACCCTAACCCTAACCCTTCCCCGAAGCCTGACCCTCAGCCGTCCCCTAATCCTAACCCGTACACTGACACTCACCCGGGTCCTCACACGTACGCTCCCCCTAAAGCGTTGTCGTACCCTGACCTGGACCCTAAACCGTCCCCATCCCCTAACCCTAACCCTAGCCCGAACCCTAACCCTAACCCTTCCCCGAAGCCTGACCCTCACCCGTCCCCTAATCCTAACCCGTACACTGACACTCACCCGCGCCCTCACACGTACGCTCCCCCTAAAGCGTAGTCGTACCCTCACCTGGACCCTAAAGCGTCCCCGTCCCCTAACCCTAGCCCGAACCCTAACCCTAACCCTTCGCCGAAGCCTGACCCTCACCCGTCCCCTAATCCTAACTCGTATGCTGACACTCTCCCACGCCCTCACACGTACTCTCCCCCTAAAGCGTTGTCGTACCCTCACCTGGACCCTAAACCGTCCCCGTCCCCTAACCCTAACCCTAGCCCGAACCCTAACCCTAACACTTCCCCGAAGCCTGACCCTCACCCGTCCCCTAATCCTAACCCGTACGCTGACACTCACCCGCGCCCTCACACGTACACTCCCCCTAAAGCGTTGTCGTACCCTCACCTGGACCCTAAACCGTCCCCTAACCCTATCCCTAACCCTAGCCCGAACCCTAACCCTAACCCTTCCCCGAAGCCTGACCCTCACCCGTCCCCTAATCCTAACCCGTACGCTGACACTCACCCGCGCCCTCACACGTACGCTCCCCCTAAAGCGTTGTCGTACCCTCACCTGGACCCTAAAACGTCCCCGTCCCCTAACCCTAACCCTAGCCCGAACCCTAACCCTAACCCTTCCCCGAAGCCTGACCCTCACCCGTCCCCTAATCCTAACCTGTACGCTGACACTCACCCGCGCCCTCACACGTACGCTCCCCCTAAAGCATTGTCGTACCCTCACCTGGACCCTAAACCGTCCCCGTCCCCTAACCCTAACCCTAGCCCGAACCCTAACCCTAACCCTTCCCCGAAGCCTGACCCTCACCCGTCCCCTAATCCTAACCCGTACGCTGACACTCACCCGCGCCCTCACACGTACGCTCCTCCTAAAGCGTTGTCGTACCCTCACCTGGACCCTAAGCCGTCCCCGTCCCCTAACCCTAACCCTAGCCCGAACCCTAACCCTAACCCTTCCCCGAAGCCTGACCCTCACCCGTCCCCTAATCCTAACCCGTACGCTGACACTCACCCGCGCCCTCACACGTACGCTCCCCCTAAAGCGTTGTCGTACCCTCACCTGGACCCTAAACCGTCCCCGTCCCCTAACCCTAACCCTAGCCCGAAACCTAACCCTAACCCTTCCCCGAAGCCTGACCCTCACCCGTCCCCTAATCCTAACCCGTACGCTGACACTCACCCGCGCCCTCACACGTACGCTCCCCCTAAAGCGTTGTCGTACCCTCACCTGGACCCTAAACCGTCCCCGTCCCCTAACCCTAACCCTAGCCCGAAACCTAACCCTAACCCTTCCCCGAAGCCTGACCCTCACCCGTCCCCTAATCCTAACCCGTACGCTGACACTCACCCGCGCCCTCACATGTACGCTCCCCCTAAAGCGTTGTCGTACCCTCACCTGGACCCTAAACCGTCCCCGTCCCTAACCCTAACCCTAGCCCGAACCCTAACCCTAACCCTTCCCCGAAGCCTGACCCTCACCCGTCCCCTAATCCTAACCCGTACGCTGACACTCACCCGCGCCCTCACACGTACGCTCCCCCTAAAGCGTTGTCGTACCCTCACCTGGACCCTAAACCGTCCCCGTCCCCTAACCCTAACCCTAGCCCGAACCCTAACACTAACCCTTCCCCGAAGCCTGACCCTCAGCCGTCCCCTAATCCTAACCCGTACGCTGACACTCACCCGCGCCCTCACACGTACGCTCCCCCTAAAGCATTGTCGTACCCTCACCTGGACCCTAAACCGTCCCCGTCCCCTAACCCTAACCCTAGCCCGAACCCTAACCCTAACCCTTCCCCGAAGCCTGACCCTCACCCGTCCCCTAATCCTAACCCATACGCTGACACTCACCCGCGCCCTCACACGTACGCTCCCCCTAAAGCGTTGTCGTACCCTCACCTGGACCCTAAACCGTCCCCGTCCCCTAAGCCTAACCCTAGCCCGAACCCTAACACTAACCCTTCCCCGAAGCCTGACCCTCACCCGTCCCCTAATCCTAACCCGTACGCTGACACTCACCCACGCCGTCACACGTACGTTCCCCCTAAAGCGTTGTCGTACCCTCACCTGGACCCTAAACCGTCCCCGTCCCCTAACCCTAACCCTAGCCCGAAACCTAACCCTAACCCTTCCCCGAAGCCTGACCCTCACCCGTCCCCTAATCCTAACCCGTACGCTGACACTCACCCGCGCCCTCACAAGTACGCTCCCCCTAAAGCGTTGTCGTACCCTCACCTGGACCCTAAACCGTCCCCGTCCCCTAACCCTAACCCTAGCCCGAACCCTAACCCTAACCCTTCCCCGAAGCCTGACCCTCACCCGTCCCCTAATCCTAACCCGTACGCTGACACTCACCCGCGCCCTCACACGTACGCTCCCCCTAAAGCGTTGTCGTACCCTCACCTGGACCCTAAACCGTCCCCGTCCCATAACCCTAACCCTAGCCCGAACCCTAACCCTAACCCTTCCCCGAAGCCTGACCCTCAGCCGTCCCCTAATCCTAACCCGTACGCTGACACTCACCCGCGCCCTCACACGTACGCTCCCCCTAAAGCGTTGTCGTACCCTCACCTGGACCCTAAACCGTCCCCGTCCCCTAACCCTAACCCTAGCCCGAACCCTAACCCTAACCCTTCCCCGAAGCCTGACCCTCACCCGTCCCCTAATCCTAACCCGTACGCTGACACTCACCCGCGCCCTCACACGTACGCTCCCCCTAAAGCGTTGTCATACCCTCACCTGGACCCTAAACCATCCCCGGCCCCTAACCCTAACCCTAGCCGGAACCCTAACCCTAAACCTTCCCCGAAGCCTGACCCTCACCCGTCCCCTAATCCTAACCCGTACGCTGACACTCACCCGCGCCCTCACATGTACGCTCCCCCTAAAGCGTTGTCGTACCCTCACCTGGACCCTAAACCGTCCCCGTCCCCTAACCCTAACCCTAGCCCGAACCCTAACCCTAACACTTCCCCGAAGCCTGACCCTCACCCGTCCCCTAATCCTAACCCGTACGCTGACACTCACCCGCGCCCTCACACGTACGCTCCCCCTAAAGCGTTGTCGTACCCTCACCTGGACCCTAAACCGTCCCCGTCCCCTAACCCTAACCCTAGCCCGAACCCTAACCCTAAACCTTCCCCGAAGCCTGACCCTCACCCGTCCCCTAATCCTAACCCGTACGCTGACACTCACCCGCGCCCTCACACGTACGCTCCCCCTAAAGCGTTGTCGTACCCTCACCTGGACCCTAAACCGTCCCCGTCCCCTAACCCTAACCCTAGCCCGAACCCTAACCCTAACCCTTCCCCGAAGCCTGACCCTCACCCGTCCCCTAATCCTAACCCGTACGCTGACACTCACCCGCGCCCTCACACGTACGCTCCCCCTAAATCTTTGTCGTACCCTCACCTGGACCCTAAACCGTCCCCGTCCCCTAAGCCTAACCCTAGCCCGAACCCTAACCCTAACCCTTCCCCGAAGCCTGACCCTCACCCGTCCCCTAATCCTAACCCGTACGCTGACACTCACCCGCGCCCTCACAGGTACGCTCCCCCTAAAGCGTTGTCGTACCCTCACCTGGACCCTAAACCGTCCCCGTCCCCTAACCCTAACCCTAGCCCGAACCCTAACCCTAACCCTTCCCCGAAGCCTGACCCTCACCCGTCCCCTAATCCTAACCCGTTCGCTGACACTCACCAGCGCCCTCACACGTACGCTCCCCCTAAAGCGTTGTCGTACCCTCACCTGGACCCTAAACCGTCCCCGTCCCCTAAGCCTAACCCTAGCCCGAACCCTAACCCTAACCCTTCCCCGAAGCCTGACCCTCACCCGTCCCCTAATCCTAACCCGTACGCTGACACTCACCCGCGCCCTCACACGTACGCTCCCCCTAAAGCGTTGTCGTACCCTCACCTGGACCCTAAACCGTCCCCGTCCCCTAACCCTAACCCTAGCCCGAACCCTAATCCTAACCCTTCCCCGAAGCCTGACCCTCACCCGTCCCCTAATCCTAACCCGTACGCTGACACTCACCCGCGCCCTCACACGTACGCTCCCCCTAAAGCGTTGTCGTACCCTCACCTGGACCCTAAACCGTCCCCGTCCCCTAACCCTAACCCTAGCCCGAACCCTAACCCTAACCCTTCCCCGAAGCCTGACCCTCACCCGTCCCCAATCCTAACCCGTACGCTGACACTCACCCGCGCCCTCACACGTAGGCTCCCCCTAAAGCGTTGTACCCTCATCTGGACCCTAAACCGTCCCCGTCCCCTAACCCTAACCCTAGCCCGAACCCTAACCCTAACCCTTCCCCGAAGCCTGACCCTCACCCGTCCCCTAATCCTAACCCGTACGCTGACACTCACCCACGCCCTCATACGTAGTCTCCCCCTAAAGCGTTGTCGTACCCTCACCTGGACCCTAAACCGTCCCCGTCCCCTAACCCTAACCCTAGCCCGAACCCTAACCCTAACCCTTCCCCGAAGCCTGACCCTCACCCGTCCCCTAATCCTAACCCGTACGCTGACACTCACCCGCGCCCTCACACGTACGCTCCCCCTAAAGCGTTGTCTTACCCTCACCTGGACCCTAAACCCTCCCCGTCCCCTAACCCTAACCCTAGCCCGAACCCTAACCCTAACCCTTCCCCGAAGCCTGACCCTCACCCGTCCCCTAATCCTAACCCGTACGCTGACACTCACCCGCGCCCTCACACGTACGATCCCCCTAAAGCGTTGTCGTACCCTCACCTGGACCCTAAACCGTCCCCGTCCCCTAACCCTAACCCTAGCCCGAACCCTAACCCTAACCCTTCCCCGAAGCCTGACCCTCACCCGTCCCCTAATCCTAACCCGTACGCTGACACTCACCCGCGCCCTCACACGTACGCTCCCCCTAAAGCGTTGTCGTACCCTCACCTGGACCCTAAACCGTCCCCGTCCCCTAACCCTAACCCTAGCCCGAACCCTAACCCTAACCCTTCCCCGAAGCCTGACCCTCACCCGTCCCCTAATCCTAACCCGTACGCTGACACTCACCCGCGCCCTCACACGTACGCTCCCCCTAAAGCGTTGTCATACCCTCACCTGGACCCTAAACCGTCCCCGTCCCCTAACCCTAACCCTAGCCCGAACCCTAACCCTAAACCTTCCCCGAAGCCTGACCCTCACCCGTCCCCTAATCCTAACCCGTACGCTGACACTCACCCGCGCCCTCACACGTACGCTCCCCCTAAAGTGTTGTCGTACCCTCACCTGGACCCTAAACCGTCCCCGTCCCCTAACCCTAACCCTAGCCCGAACCCTAACCCTAACCCTTCCCCGAAGCCTGACCCTCACCCGTCCCCTAATCCTAACCCGTACGCTGACATTCACCCGTGCCCTCACACGTACGCTCCCCCTAAAGCGTTGTCGTACCCTCACCTGGACCCTAAAGCGTCCCCGTCCCCTAACCCTAACCCTAGCCCGAACCCTAACCCTAACCCTTCCCCGAAGCCTGACCCTCACCCGTCCCCTAATCCTAACCCGTACGCTGACTCTCACCCGCGCCCTCACACGTACGCTCCCCCTAAAGCGTTGTCGTACCCTCACCTGGACCCTAAACCGTCCCCGTACCCTAACCCTAACCCTAGCCCGAACCCTAACCCTAACCCCTCCCCGAAGCCTGACCCTCACCCGTCCCCTAATCCTAACCCGTACGCTGACACTCACCCTCGCCCTCACACGTACGCTCCCCCTAAAGCGTTGTCGTACCCTCACCTGGACCCTAAACCGTCCCCGTCCCCTAACCCTAACCCTAGCCCGAACCCTAACCCTAACCCTTCCCCGAAGCCTGACCCTCACCCGTCTCCTAATCCTAACCCGTACGCTGACACTCACCCACGCCCTCACATGTACGCTCCCCCTAAAGCGTTGTCGTACCCTCACCTGGACCCTAAACCGTCCCCGTCCCCTACCCCAAACCCTAGACCGAACCCTAACCCTAACCCTTCCCAGAAGCCTGACCCTCACCCGTCCCCTAATCCTAACCTGTACGCTAACACTAACCCGCACCCTCACACGTACGCTCCCCTAAAGCGTTGTCGTACCCTCACCTGGACCCTAAACCGTCTCACTCCCCTAACCCTCAACTTAGCCCGAACCCTAAACCTAACACTTCCGCGAATCCTGACCCTTACCCGTCCCCTAATCCTAATCAGTACGCTAACACTAACTCGCGCCCTCACACGTACACTCCCCCTAAAACGTTGTCGAACCCTCACCTGGACCCTGAACCGTCCCCGTCCCCTAACCCTAACCCTAGCCCGAACCCTAATGCTATCCTTTCCCCGAAGCCTGACCGTCACCCGTCCCCGAATCCTAACACGAACGGTAACACTAACCCGCACCCTCACACATACGCTCCCACTAAAGCGTTGTCGTACCCTCACCTGGACCCTAAACCGTCCCCGTCCCCTAACCCTAACCATAGCCCGAACCCTAACCCTAACCCTTCCCCGAAGCCTGACACTCACCAGTCCCGTAATCCTAACCCGTACGCTAACACTAACACGCGATCTCACATGTACGCTCCCCCTAAGGCGTTGTCGTACACTCACCTGGACCCTACACCGTCCCCGTACCCTAACGCTAATCCTAGCCCGAACCCTAACCCTAACCCTTCCCCGAAGCCTGACCCTCACCCGACCCCTAATCCTAACCTGTACGCTGACACTCACCCGCGCCCTCACATGTACGCTCCCCCCAAAGCGTTGTCGTACCCTCACCTGGACCCTAAACCGTCCCCGTCCCCTAACCCTAACCCTAGCCCGAACCCTAACACTAACACTTCCCCGAAGCCTGACCCTCAGCCGTCCCCTAATCCTAACCCGTACGCTGACACTCACCCGCGCCCTCACACGTACGCTCCCCCTAAAGCGTTGTCGTACCCTCACCTGGACCCTAAACCGTCCCCGTCCCCTAACCCTAACCCTAGCCCGAACCCTAAACCTAACCCTTCCCCGAAGCCTGACCCTCACCCGTCCCCTAATCCTAACCCGTACGCTGACACTCACCCGAGCCCTCACACGTACGCTCCCCCTAAAGCGTTGTCGTACCCTCACCTGGACCCTAAACCGTCCCCGTCCCCTAACCCTAACCCTAGCCCGAACCCTAACCCTAACACTTCCCCGAAGCCTGACGCTCACCCGTCCCCTAATCCTAACCCGAACGCTGACACTCACCCGCGCCCTCACACGTACGCTCCCCCTAAAGCATTGTCGTACACTCACCTGGACCCTAAACCATCCCCGTCCCCTAACCCTAACCCTAGCCCGAACCCTAACCCTAACCCTTCCCCGAAGCCTGACCCTCAGCCGTCCCCTAATCCTAACCAGTACGCTGACACTCACCCGCGCCCTCACACGTACGCTCCCCCTAAAGCGTTGTCGTACCCTCTCCTGGACCCTAAACCGTCCCCGTCCCCTAACCCTAAACCTAGCCCGAACCCTAACCCTAACCCTTCCCCGAAGCCTGACCCTCAGCCGTCCCCTAATCCTAACCCGTACGCTGACACTCACCCGCGCCCTCACACGTACGCTCCCCCCAAAGCGTTGTCGTACCCTCACCTGGACCTTAAACAGTCCCCGTACCAGTCCCCTAAACCTAGCCCGAACCCTAACCATAACCCTTCCCCGAAGCCTGACCCTCACCCGTCCCCTAATCCTAACCCGTACGCTGACACTCACCCGCGCCCTCACACGTACGCTCCCCCCAAAGCGTTGTCGTACCCTCACCTGGACCCTAAACCGTCCCCGTACCAGTCCCCTAACCCTAGCCCGAACCCTAACCATAACCCTTCCCCGAAGCCTGACCCTCACCCGTCCCCTAATCCTAACCCGTACGCTGACACTCACCCGCGCCCTCACACGTACGCTCCCCTTAAAGCGTTGTCGTACCCTCACCTGGACCCTAAACCGTCCCCGTCCCCTAACCCTAACCCTAGCCCGAACCCTAACCCTAACCCTTCCCCGAAGCCTGACCCTCACCCGTCCCCAAATCCTAACCCGTATGCTGACACTCACCCGCGCCCTCACACGTACGCTCCCCCTAAAGCGTTGTCGTACCCTCACCTGGACCCTAAACCGTCCCCGTCCCCTAACCCTAACCCTAGCCCGAACCCTAACCCTAACCCTTCCCCGAAGCCTGACCCTCACCCATCCCCTAATCCTAACCCATACGCTGACACTCACCCGTGCCCTCACACGTACGCTCCCCCAAAAGCGTTGTCGTACCCTCACCTGGACCCTAAACCGTCCCCGTCCCCTAACCCTAACCCTAGCCCGAACCCTAACCCTAACCCTTCCCCGAAGCCTGACCCTCAGCCGTCCCCTAATCCTAACCCGTACACTGACACTCACCCGGGCCCTCACACGTACGCTCCCCCTAAAGCGTTGTCGTACCCTGACCTGGACCCTAAACCGTCCCCGTCCCCTAACCCTAACCCTAGCCCGAACCCTAACCCTAACCCTTCCCCGAAGCCTGACCCTCACCCGTCCCCTAATCCTAACCCGTACACTGACACTCACCCGCGCCCTCACACGTACGCTCCCCCTAAAGCGTAGTCGTACCCTCACCTGGACCCTAAAGCGTCCCCGTCCCCTAACCCTAGCCCGAACCCTAACCCTAACCCTTCGCCGAAGCCTGACCCTCACCCGTCCCCTAATCCTAACTCGTATGCTGACACTCTCCCACGCCCTCACACGTACTCTCCCCCTAAAGCGTTGTCGTACCCTCACCTGGACCCTAAACCGTCCCCGTCCCCTAACCCTAACCCTAGCCCGAACCCTAACCCTAACACTTCCCCGAAGCCTGACCCTCACCCGTCCCCTAATCCTAACCCGTACGCTGACACTCACCCGCGCCCTCACACGTACGCTCCCCCTAAAGCGTTGTCGTACCCTCACCTGGACCCTAAACCGTCCCCTAACCCTAACCCTAACCCTAGCCCGAACCCTAACCCTAACCCTTCCCCGAAGCCTAACCCTCACCCGTCCCCTAATCCTAACCCGTACGCTGACACTCACCCGCGCCCTCACACGTACGCTCCCCCTAAAGCGTTGTCGTACCCTCACCTGGACCCTAAACCGTCCCCGTCCCCTAACCCTAACCCTAGCCCGAACCCTAACCCTAACCCTTCCCCGAAGCCTGACCCTCACCCGTCCCCTAATCCTAACCCGTACGCTGACACTCACCCGCGCCCTCACACGTACGCTCCCCCTAAAGCGTTGTCGTACCCTCACCTGGACCCTAAACCGTCCCCGTCCCCTAACCCTAACCCTAGCCCGAACCCTAACCCTAACCCTTCCCCGAAGCCTGACCCTCACCCGTCCCCTAATCCTAACCCGTACGCTGACACTCACCCGCGCCCTCACACGTACGGTCCTCCTAAAGCGTTGTCGTACCCTCACCTGGACCCTAAGCCGTCCCCGTCCCCTAACCCTATCCCTAGCCCGAACCCTAACCCTAACCCTTCCCCGAAGCCTGACCCTCACCCGTCCCCTAATCCTAACCCGTACGCTGACACTCACCCGCGCCCTCACACGTACGCTCCCCCTAAAGCGTTGTCGTACCCTCACCTGGACCCTAAACCGTCCCCGTCCCCTAACCCTAACCCTAGCCCGAAACCTAACCCTAACCCTTCCCCGAAGCCTGACCCTCACCCGTCCCCTAATCCTAACCCGTACGCTGACACTCACCCACACCCTAACACGTACGCTCCCCCTAAAGCGTTGTCGTACCCTCACCTGGACCCTAAACCGTCCCCGTCCCCTAAGCCCAACCCTAGCCCGAACCCTAACCCTAACCATTCCCCGAAGCCTGACCCTCACCCGTCCCCTAATCCTAACCCGTACGCTGACACTCACCCGCGCCCTCACACGTACGCTCCCCCTAAAGCATTGTCGTACCCTCACCTGGACCCTAAACCGTCCCCGTCCCCTAACCCTAACCCTAGCCCGAACCCTAACCCTAACCCTTCCCCGAAGCCTGACCCTCAGCCGTCCCCTAATCCTAACCCGTACACTGACACTCACCCGCGCCCTCACACGTACGCTCCCCCTAAAGCGTAGTCGTACCCTCACCTGGACCCTAAAGCGTCCCCGTCCCCTAACCCTAGCCCGAACCCTAACCCTAACCCTTCGCCGAAGCCTGACCCTCACCCGTCCCCTAATCCTAACTCGTATGCTGACACTCTCCCACGCCCTCACACGTACTCTCCCCCTAAAGCGTTGTCGTACCCTCACCTGGACCCTAAACCGTCCCCGTCCCCTAACCCTAACCCTAGCCCGAACCCTAACCCTAACACTTCCCCGAAGCCTGACCCTCACCCGTCCCCTAATCCTAACCCGTACGCTGACACTCACCCGCGCCCTCACACGTACGCTCCCCCTAAAGCGTTGTCGTACCCTCACCTGGACCCTAAACCGTCCCCTAACCCTATCCCTAACCCTAGCCCGAACCCTAACCCTAACCCTACCCCGAAGCCTGACCCTCACCCGTCCCCTAATCCTAACCCGTACGCTGACACTCACCCGCGCCCTCACACGTACGCTCCCCCTAAAGCGTTGTCGTACCCTCACCTGGACCCTAAACCGTCCCCGTCCCCTAACCCTAACCCTAGCCCGAACCCTAACCCTAACCCTTCCCCGAAGCCTGACCCTCACCCGTCCCCTAATCCTAACCTGTACGCTGACACTCACCCGCGCCCTCACACGTACGCTCCCCCTAAAGCATTGTCGTACCCTCACCTGGACCCTAAACCGTCCCCGTCCCCTAACCCTAACCCTAGCCCGAACCCTAACCCCAACCCTTCCCCGAAGCCTGACCCTCACCCGTCCCCTAATCCTAACCCGTACGCTGACACTCACCCGCGCCCTCACACGTACGCTCCTCCTAAAGCGTTGTCGTACCCTCACCTGGACCCTAAGCCGTCCCCGTCCCCTAACCCTAACCCTAGACCGAACCCTAACCCTAACCCTTCCCCGAAGCCTGACCCTCACCCGTCCCCTAATCCTAACCCGTACGCTGACACTCACCCGCGCCCTCACACGTACGCTCCCCCTAAAGCGTTGTCGTACCCTCACCTGGACCCTAAACCGTCCCCGTCCCCTAACCCTAACCCTAGCCCGAAACCTAACCCTAACCCTTCCCCGAAGCCTGACCCTCACCCGTCCCCTAATCCTAACCCGTACGCTGACACTCACCCGCGCCCTCACACGTACGCTCCCCCTAAAGCGTTGTCGTACCCTCACCTGGACCCTAAACCGTCCCCGTCCCCTAACCCTAACCCTAGCCCGAAACCTAACCCTAACCCTTCCCCGAAGCCTGACCCTCACCCGTCCCCTAATCCTAACCCGTACGCTGACACTCACCCGCGCCCTCACATGTACGCTCCCCCTAAAGCGTTGTCGTACCCTCACCTGGACCCTAAACCGTCCCCGTCCCTAACCCTAACCCTAGCCCGAACCCTAACCCTAACCCTTCCCCGAAGCCTGACCCTCACCCGTCCCCTAATCCTAACCCGTACGCTGACACTCACCCGCGCCCTCACACGTACGCTCCCCCTAAAGCGTTGTCGTACCCTCACCTGGACCCTAAACCGTCCCCGTCCCCTAACCCTAACCCTAGCCCGAACCCTAACCCTAACCCTTCCCCGAAGCCTGACCCTCAGCCGTCCCCTAATCCTAACCCGTACGCTGACACTCACCCGCGCCCTCACACGTACGCTCCCCCTAAAGCATTGTCGTACCCTCACCTGGACCCTAAACCGTCCCCGTCCCTTAACCCTAACCCTAGCCCGAACCCTAACCCTAACCCTTCCCCGAAGCCTGACCCTCACCCGTCCCCTAATCCTAACCCGTACGCTGACACTCACCCGCGCCCTCACACGTACGCTCCCCCTAAAGCGTTGTCGTACCCTCACCTGGACCCTAAACCGTCCCCGTCCCCTAAGCCTAACCCTAGCCCGAACCCTAACCCTAACCCTTCCCCGAAGCCTGACCCTCACCCGTCCCCTAATCCTAACCCGTACGCTGACACTCACCCACGCCGTCACACGTACGCTCCCCCTAAAGCGTTGTCGTACCCTCACCTGGACCCTAAACCGTCCCCGTCCCCTAACCCTAACCCTAGCCCGAAACCTAACCCTAAACCTTCCCCGAAGCCTGACCCTCACCCGTCCCCTAATCCTAACCCGTACGCTGACACTCACCCGCGCCCTCACAAGTACGCTCCCCCTAAAGCGTTGTCGTACCCTCACCTGGACCCTAAACCGTCCCCGTCCCCTAACCCTAACCCTAGCCCGAACCCTAACCCTAACCCTTCCCCGAAGCCTGACCCTCACCCGTCCCCTAATCCTAACCCGTACGCTGACACTCACCCGCGCCCTCACACGTACGCTCCCCCTAAAGCGTTGTCGTACCCTCACCTGGACCCTAAACCGTCCCCGTCCCATAACCCTAACCCTAGCCCGAACCCTAACCCTAACCCTTCCCCGAAGCCTGACCCTCAGCCGTCCCCTAATCCTAACCCGTACGCTGACACTCACCCGCGCCCTCACACGTACGCTCCCCCTAAAGCGTTGTCGTACCCTCACCTGGACCCTAAATCGTCCCCGTCCCCTAACCCTAACCCTAGCCCGAACCCTAACCCTAACCCTTCCCCGAAGCCTGACCCTCACCCGTCCCCTAATCCTAACCCGTACGCTGACACTCACCCGCGCCCTCACACGTACGCTCCCCCTAAAGCGTTGTCATACCCTCACCTGGACCCTAAACCATCCCCGGCCCCTAACCCTAACCCTAGCCGGAACCCTAACCCTAAACCTTCCCCGAAGCCTGACCCTCACCCGTCCCCTAATCCTAACCCGTACGCTGACACTCACCCGCGCCCTCACATGTACGCTCCCCCTAAAGCGTTGTCGTACCCTCACCTGGACCCTAAACCGTCCCCGTCCCCTAACCCTAACCCTAGCCCGAACCCTAACCCTAACACTTCCCCGAAGCCTGACCCTCACCCGTCCCCTAATCCTAACCCGTACGCTGACACTCACCCGCGCCCTCACACGTACGCTCCCCCTAAAGCGTTGTCGTACCCTCACCTGGACCCTAAACCGTCCCCGTCCCCTAACCCTAACCCTAGCCCGAACCCTAACCCTAACCCTTCCCCGAAGCCTGACCGTCAGCCGTCCCCTAATCCTAACCTGTACGCTGACACTCACCCGCGCCTTCACACGTACGCTCCCCCTAAAGCGTTGTCGTAACCTCACCTGGACCCTAAACCGTCCCCGTCCCCTAACCCTAACCCTAGCCCGAACCCTAACCCTAAACCTTCCCCGAAGCCTGACCCTCACCCGTCCCCTAATCCTAACCCGTACGCTGACACTCACCCGCGCCCTCACACGTAGGCTCCCCCTAAAGCGTTGTCGTACCCTCACCTGGACCCTAAACCGTCCCCGTCCCCTAACCCTAACCCTAGCCCGAACCCTAACCCTAACCCTTCCCCGAAGCCTGACCCTCACCCGTCCCCTAATCCTAACCCGTACGCTGACACTCACCCGCGCCCTCACACGTACGCTCCCCCTAAATCTTTGTCGTACCCTCACCTGGACCCTAAACCGTCCCCGTCCCCTAAGCCTAACCCTAGCCCGAACCCTAACCCTAACCCTTCCCCGAAGCCTGACCCTCACCCGTCCCCTAATCCTAACCCGTACGCTGACACTCACCCGCGCCCTCACAGGTACGCTCCCCCTAAAGCGTTGTCGTACCCTCACCTGGACCCTAAACCGTCCCCGTCCCCTAACCCTAACCCTAGCCCGAACCCTAACCCTAACCCTTCCCCGAAGCCTGACCCTCACCCGTCCCCTAATCCTAACCCGTACGCTGACACTCACCAGCGCCCTCACACGTACGCTCCCCCTAAAGCGTTGTCGTACCCTCACCTGGACCCTAAACCGTCCCCGTGCCCTAACCCTAACCCTAGCCCGAACCCTAACCCTAACCCTTCCCCGAAGCCTGACCCTCACCCGTCCCCTAATCCTAACCCGTACGCTGACACTCACCCGCGCCCTCACACGTACGCTCCCCCTAAAGCGTTGTCGTACCCTCACCTGGACCCTAAACCGTCCCCGTCCCCTAACCCTAACCCTAGCCCGAACCCTAATCCTAACCCTTCCCCGAAGCCTGACCCTCACCCGTCCCCTAATCCTAACCCGTACGCTGACACTCACCCGCGCCCTCACACGTACGCTCCCCCTAAAGCGTTGTCGTACCCTCACCTGGACCCTAAACCGTCCCCGTCCCCTAACCCTAACCCTAGCCCGAACCCTAACCCTAACCCTTCCCCGAAGCCTGACCCTCACCCGTCCCCAATCCTAACCCGTACGCTGACACTCACCCGCGCCCTCACACGTAGGCTCCCCCTAAAGCGTTGTACCCTCATCTGGACCCTAAACCGTCCCCGTCCCCTAACCCTAACCCTAGCCCGAACCCTAACCCTAACCCTTCCCCGAAGCCTGACCCTCACCCGTCCCCTAATCCTAAACCGTACGCTGACACTCACCCACGCCCTCATACGTAGTCTCCCCCTAAAGCGTTGTCGTACCCTCACCTGGACCCTAAACCGTCCCCGTCCCCTAACCCTAACCCTAGCCCGAACCCTAACCCTAACCCTTCCCCGAAGCCTGACCCTCACCCGTCCCCTAATCCTAACCCGTACGCTGACACTCACCCGCGCCCTCACACGTACGCTCCCCCTAAAGCGTTGTCTTACCCTCACCTGGACCCTAAACCGTCCCCGTCCCCTAACCCTAACCCTAGCCCGAACCCTAACCCTAACCCTTCCCCGAAGCCTGACCCTCACCCGTCCCCTAATCCTAACCCGTACGCTGACACTCACCCGCGCCCTCACACGTACGATCCCCCTAAAGCGTTGTCGTACCCTCACCTGGACCCTAAACCGTCCCCGTCCCCTAACCCTAACCCTAGCCCGAACCCTAACCCTAACCCTTCCCCGAAGCCTGACCCTCACCCGTCCCCTAATCCTAACCCGTACGCTGACACTCACCCGCGCCCTCACACGTACGCTCCCCCTAAAGCGTTGTCATACCCTCACCTGGACCCTAAACCGTCCCCGTCCCCTAACCCTAACCCTAGCCCGAACCCTAACCCTAAACCTTCCCCGAAGCCTGACCCTCACCCGTCCCCTAATCCTAACCCGTACGCTGACACTCACCCGCGCCCTCACACGTACGCTCCCCCTAAAGCGTTGTCGTACCCTCACCTGGACCCTAAACCGTCCCCGTCCCCTAACCCTAACCCTAGCCCGAACCCTAACCCTAACCCTTCCCCGAAGCCTGACCCTCACCCGTCCCCTAATCCTAACCCGTACGCTGACATTCACCCGTGCCCTCACACGTACGCTCCCCCTAAAGCGTTGTCGTACCCTCACCTGGACCCTAAAGCGTCCCCGTCCCCTAACCCTAACCCTAGCCCGAACCCTAACCCTAACCCTTCCCCGAAGCCTGACCCTCACCCGTCCCCTAATCCTAACCCGTACGCTGACTCTCACCCGCGCCCTCACACGTACGCTCCCCCTAAAGCGTTGTCGTACCCTCACCTGGACCCTAAACCGTCCCCGTACCCTAACCCTAACCCTAGCCCGAACCCTAACCCTAACCCCTCCCCGAAGCCTGACCCTCACCCGTCCCCTAATCCTAACCCGTACGCTGACACTCACCCTCGCCCTCACACGTACGCTCCCCCTAAAGCGTTGTCGTACCCTCACCTGGACCCTAAACCGTCCCCGTCCCCTAACCCTAACCCTAGCCCGAACCCTAACCCTAACCCTTCCCCGAAGCCTGACCCTCACCCGTCTCCTAATCCTAACCCGTACGCTGACACTCACCCACGCCCTCACATGTACGCTCCCCCTAAAGCGTTGTCGTACCCTCACCTGGACCCTAAACCGTCCCCGTCCCCTACCCCAAACCCTAGACCGAACCCTAACCCTAACCCTTCCCAGAAGCCTGACCCTCACCCGTCCCCTAATCCTAACCTGTACGCTAACACTAACCCGCACCCTCACACGTACGCTCCCCTAAAGCGTTGTCGTACCCTCACCTGGACCCTAAACCGTCTCACTCCCCTAACCCTCAACTTAGCCCGAACCCTAACCCTAACACTTCCGCGAATCCTGACCCTTACCCGTCCCCTAATCCTAATCAGTACGCTAACACTAACTCGCGCCCTCACACGTACACTCCCCCTAAAACGTTGTCGAACCCTCACCTGGACCCTGAACCGTCCCCGTCCCCTAACCCTAACCCTAGCCCGAACCCTAATGCTATCCTTTCCCCGAAGCCTGACTGTCACCCGTCCCCGAATCCTAACACGAACGGTAACACTAACCCGCACCCTCACACATACGCTCCCACTAAAGCGTTGTCGTACCCTCACCTGGACCCTAAACCGTCCCCGTCCCCTAACCCTAACCCTAGCCCGAACCCTAACCCTAACCCTTCCCCGAAGCCTGACCCTCACCCGTCCCCTAATCCTAACCCGTACGCTGACACTCACCCGCGCCCTCACACGTACGCTCCCCCTAAAGCGTTGTCTTACCCTCACCTGGACCCTAAACCGTCCCCGTCCCCTAACCCTAACCCTAGCCCGAACCCTAACCCTAACCCTTCCCCGAAGCCTGACCCTCACCCGTCCCCTAATCCTAACCCGTACGCTGACACTCACCCGCGCCCTCACACGTACGATCCCCCTAAAGCGTTGTCGTACCCTCACCTGGACCCTAAACCGTCCCCGTCCCCTAACCCTAACCCTAGCCCGAACCCTAACCCTAACCCTTCCCCGAAGCCTGACCCTCACCCGTCCCCTAATCCTAACCCGTACGCTGACACTCACCCGCGCCCTCACACGTACGCTCCCCCTAAAGCGTTGTCATACCCTCACCTGGACCCTAAACCGTCCCCGTCCCCTAACCCTAACCCTAGCCCGAACCCTAACCCTAAACCTTCCCCGAAGCCTGACCCTCACCCGTCCCCTAATCCTAACCCGTACGCTGACACTCACCCGCGCCCTCACACGTACGCTCCCCCTAAAGCGTTGTCGTACCCTCACCTGGACCCTAAACCGTCCCCGTCCCCTAACCCTAACCCTAGCCCGAACCCTAACCCTAACCCTTCCCCGAAGCCTGACCCTCACCCGTCCCCTAATCCTAACCCGTACGCTGACATTCACCCGTGCCCTCACACGTACGCTCCCCCTAAAGCGTTGTCGTACCCTCACCTGGACCCTAAAGCGTCCCCGTCCCCTAACCCTAACCCTAGCCCGAACCCTAACCCTAACCCTTCCCCGAAGCCTGACCCTCACCCGTCCCCTAATCCTAACCCGTACGCTGACTCTCACCCGCGCCCTCACACGTACGCTCCCCCTAAAGCGTTGTCGTACCCTCACCTGGACCCTAAACCGTCCCCGTACCCTAACCCTAACCCTAGCCCGAACCCTAACCCTAACCCCTCCCCGAAGCCTGACCCTCACCCGTCCCCTAATCCTAACCCGTACGCTGACACTCACCCTCGCCCTCACACGTACGCTCCCCCTAAAGCGTTGTCGTACCCTCACCTGGACCCTAAACCGTCCCCGTCCCCTAACCCTAACCCTAGCCCGAACCCTAACCCTAACCCTTCCCCGAAGCCTGACCCTCACCCGTCTCCTAATCCTAACCCGTACGCTGACACTCACCCACGCCCTCACATGTACGCTCCCCCTAAAGCGTTGTCGTACCCTCACCTGGACCCTAAACCGTCCCCGTCCCCTACCCCAAACCCTAGACCGAACCCTAACCCTAACCCTTCCCAGAAGCCTGACCCTCACCCGTCCCCTAATCCTAACCTGTACGCTAACACTAACCCGCACCCTCACACGTACGCTCCCCTAAAGCGTTGTCGTACCCTCACCTGGACCCTAAACCGTCTCACTCCCCTAACCCTCAACTTAGCCCGAACCCTAACCCTAACACTTCCGCGAATCCTGACCCTTACCCGTCCCCTAATCCTAATCAGTACGCTAACACTAACTCGCGCCCTCACACGTACACTCCCCCTAAAACGTTGTCGAACCCTCACCTGGACCCTGAACCGTCCCCGTCCCCTAACCCTAACCCTAGCCCGAACCCTAATGCTATCCTTTCCCCGAAGCCTGACTGTCACCCGTCCCCGAATCCTAACACGAACGGTAACACTAACCCGCACCCTCACACATACGCTCCCACTAAAGCGTTGTCGTACCCTCACCTGGACCCTAAACCGTCCCCGTCCCCTAACCCTAACCCTAGCCCGAACCCTAACCCTAACCCTTCCCCGAAGCCTGACCCTCAGCCGTCCCCTAATCCTAACCCGTACGCTGACACTCACCCGCGCCCTCACACGTACGCTCCCCCTAAAGCATTGTCGTACCCTCACCTGGACCCTAAACTGTCCCCGTCCCCTAACCCTAACCCTAGCCCGAACCCTAACCCTAACCCTTCCCCGAAGCCTGACCCTCACCCGTCCCCTAATCCTAACCCGTACGCTGACACTCACCCGCGCCCTCACACGTACGCTCCCCCTAAAGCGTTGTCGTACCCTCACCTGGACCCTAAACCGTCCCCGTCCCCTAACCCTAACCCTAGCCCGAACCCTAACCCTAACCCTTCCCCGAAGCCTGACCCTCACCCGTCCCCTAATCCTAACCCGTACGCTGACACTCACCCACGCCGTCACACGTACGCTCCCCCTAAAGCGTTGTCGTACCCTCACCTGGACCCTAAACCGTCCCCGTCCCCTAACCCTAACCCTAGCCCGAAACCTAACCCTAACCCTTCCCCGAAGCCTGACCCTCACCCGTCCCCTAATCCTAACCCGTACGCTGACACTCACCCGCGCCCTCACAAGTACGCTCCCCCTAAAGCGTTGTCGTACCCTCACCTGGACCCTAAACCGTCCCCGTCCCCTAACCCTAACCCTAGCCCGAACCCTAACCCTAACCCTTCCCCGAAGCCTGACCCTCACCCGTCCCCTAATCCTAACCCGTACGCTGACACTCACCCGCGCCCTCACACGTACGCTCCCCCTAAAGCGTTGTCGTACCCTCACCTGGACCCTAAACCGTCCCCGTCCCATAACCCTAACCCTAGCCCGAACCCTAACCCTAACCCTTCCCCGAAGCCTGACCCTCAGCCGTCCCCTAATCCTAACCCGTACGCTGACACTCACCCGCGCCCTCACACGTACGCTCCCCCTAAAGCGTTGTCGTACCCTCACCTGGACCCTAAATCGTCCCCGTCCCCTAACCCTAACCCTAGCCCGAACCCTAACCCTAACCCTTCCCCGAAGCCTGACCCTCACCCGTCCCCTAATCCTAACCCGTACGCTGACACTCACCCGCGCCCTCACACGTACGCTCCCCCTAAAGCGTTGTCATACCCTCACCTGGACCCTAAACCATCCCCGGCCCCTAACCCTAACCCTAGCCGGAACCCTAACCCTAAATCTTCCCCGAAGCCTGACCCTCACCCGTCCCCTAATCCTAACCCGTACGCTGACACTCACCCGCGCCCTCACATGTACGCTCCCCCTAAAGCGTTGTCGTACCCTCACCTGGACCCTAAACCGTCCCCGTCCCCTAACCCTAACCCTAGCCCGAACCCTAACCCTAACACTTCCCCGAAGCCTGACCCTCACCCGTCCCCTAATCCTAACCCGTACGCTGACACTCACCCGCGCCCTCACACGTACGCTCCCCCTAAAGCGTTGTCGTACCCTCACCTGGACCCTAAACCGTCCCCGTCCCCTAACCCTAACCCTAGCCCGAACCCTAACCCTAACACTTCCCCGAAGCCTGAACGTCAGCCGTCCCCTAATCCTAACCCGTACGCTGACACTCACCCGCGCCTTCACACGTACGCTCCCCCTAAAGCGTTGTCGTACCCTCACCTGGACCCTAAACCGTCCCCGTCCCCTAACCCTAACCCTAGCCCGAACCCTAACCCTAAACCTTCCCCGAAGCCTGACCCTCACCCGTCCCCTAATCCTAACCCGTACGCTGACACTCACCCGCGCCCTCACACGTAGGCTCCCCCTAAAGCGTTGTCGTACCCTCACCTGGACCCTAAACCGTCCCCGTCCCCTAACCCTAACCCTAGCCCGAACCCTAACCCTAACCCTTCCCCGAAGCCTGACCCTCACCCGTCCCCTAATCCTAACCCGTACGCTGACACTCACCCGCGCCCTCACACGTACGCTCCCCCTAAATCTTTGTCGTACCCTCACCTGGACCCTAAACCGTCCCCGTCCCCTAAGCCTAACCCTAGCCCGAACCCTAACCCTAACCCTTCCCCGAAGCCTGACCCTCACCCGTCCCCTAATCCTAACCCGTACGCTGACACTCACCCGCGCCCTAACAGGTACGCTCCCCCTAAAGCGTTGTCGTACCCTCACCTGGACCCTAAACCGTCCCCGTCCCCTAACCCTAACCCTAGCCCGAACCCTAACCCTAACCCTTCCCCGAAGCCTGACCCTCACCCGTCCCCTAATCCTAACCCGTACGCTGACACTCACCAGCGCCCTCACACGTACGCTCCCCCTAAAGCGTTGTCGTACCCTCACCTGGACCCTAAACCGTCCCCGTGCCCTAACCCTAACCCTAGCCCGAACCCTAACCCTAACCCTTCCCCGAAGCCTGACCCTCACCCGTCCCCTAATCCTAACCCGTACGCTGACACTCACCCGCGCCCTCACACGTACGCTCCCCCTAAAGCGTTGTCGTACCCTCACCTGGACCCTAAACCGTCCCCGTCCCGTAACCCTAACCCTAGCCCGAACCCTAATCCTAACCCTTCCCCGAAGCCTGACCCTCACCCGTCCCCTAATCCTAACCCGTACGCTGACACTCACCCGCGCCCTCACACGTACGCTCCCCCTAAAGCGTTGTCGTACCCTCACCTGGACCCTAAACCGTCCCCGTCCCCTAACCCTAACCCTAGCCCGAACCCTAACCCTAACCCTTCCCCGAAGCCTGACCCTCACCCGTCCCCAATCCTAACCCGTACGCTGACACTCACCCGCGCCCTCACACGTAGGCTCCCCCTAAAGCGTTGTACCCTCATCTGGACCCTAAACCGTCCCCGTCCCCTAACCCTAACCCTAGCCCGAACCCTAACCCTAACCCTTCCCCGAAGCCTGACCCTCACCCGTCCCCTAATCCTAACCCGTACGCTGACACTCACCCACGCCCTCATACGTAGTCTCCCCCTAAAGCGTTGTCGTACCCTCACCTGGACCCTAAACCGTCCCCGTCCCCTAACCCTAACCCTAGCCCGAACCCTAACCCTAACCCTTCCCCGAAGCCTGACCCTCACCCGTCCCCTAATCCTAACCCGTACGCTGACACTCACCCGCGCCCTCACACGTACGCTCCCCCTAAAGCGTTGTCGTACCCTCACCTGGACCCTAAACCGTCCCCGTCCCCTAACCCTAACCCTAGCCCGAACCCTAATCCTAACCCTTCCCCGAAGCCTGACCCTCACCCGTCCCCTAATCCTAACCCGTACGCTGACACTCACCCGCGCCCTCACACGTACGCTCCCCCTAAAGCGTTGTCGTACCCTCACCTGGACCCTAAACCGTCCCCGTCCCCTAACCCTAACCCTAGCCCGAACCCTAACCCTAACCCTTCCCCGAAGCCTGACCCTCACCCGTCCCCAATCCTAACCCGTACGCTGACACTCACCCGCGCCCTCACACGTAGGCTCCCCCTAAAGCGTTGTACCCTCATCTGGACCCTAAACCGTCCCCGTCCCCTAACCCTAACCCTAGCCCGAACCCTAACCCTAACACTTCCCCGAAGCCTGACCCTCACCCGTCCCCTAATCCTAACCCGTACGCTGACACTCACCCACGCCCTCATACGTAGTCTCCCCCTAAAGCGTTGTCGTACCCTCACCTGGACCCTAAACCGTCCCCGTCCCCTAACCCTAACCCTAGCCCGAACCCTAACCCTAACCCTTCCCCGAAGCCTGACCCTCACCCGTCCCCTAATCCTAACCCGTACGCTGACACTCACCCGCGCCCTCACACGTACGCTCCCCCTAAAGCGTTGTCTTACCCTCACCTGGACCCTAAACCGTCCCCGTCCCCTAACCCTAACCCTAGCCCGAACCCTAACCCTAACCCTTCCCCGAAGCCTGACCCTCACCCGTCCCCTAATCCTAACCCGTACGCTGACACTCACCCGCGCCCTCACACGTACGATCCCCCTAAAGCGTTGTCGTACCCTCACCTGGACCCTAAACCGTCCCCGTCCCCTAACCCTAACCCTAGCCCGAACCCTAACCCTAACCCTTCCCCGAAGCCTGACCCTCACCCGTCCCCTAATCCTAACCCGTACGCTGACACTCACCCGCGCCCTCACACGTACGCTCCCCCTAAAGCGTTGTCATACCCTCACCTGGACCCTAAACCGTCCCCGTCCCCTAACCCTAACCCTAGCCCGAACCCTAACCCTAAACCTTCCCCGAAGCCTGACCCTCACCCGTCCCCTAATCCTAACCCGTACGCTGACACTCACCCGCGCCCTCACACGTACGCTCCCCCTAAAGCGTTGTCGTACCCTCACCTGGACCCTAAACCGTCCCCGTCCCCTAACCCTAACCCTAGCCCGAACCCTAAGCCTAACCCTTCCCCGAAGCCTGACCCTCACCCGTCCCCTAATCCTAACCCGTACGCTGACATTCACCCGTGCCCTCACACGTACGCTCCCCCTAAAGCGTTGTCGTACCCTCACCTGGACCCTAAAGCGTCCCCGTCCCCTAACCCTAACCCTAGCCCGAACCCTAACCCTAACCCTTCCCCGAAGCCTGACCCTCACCCGTCCCCTAATCCTAACCCGTACGCTGACTCTCACCCGCGCCCTCACACGTACGCTCCCCCTAAAGCGTTGTCGTACCCTCACCTGGACCCTAAACCGTCCCCGTACCCTAACCCTAACCCTAGCCCGAACCCTAACCCTAACCCCTCCCCGAAGCCTGACCCTCACCCGTCCCCTAATCCTAACCCGTACGCTGACACTCACCCTCCCCCTCACACGTACGCTCCCCCTAAAGCGTTGTCGTACCCTCACCTGGACCCTAAACCGTCCCCGTCCCCTAACCCTAACCCTAGCCCGAACCCTAACCCTAACCCTTCCCCGAAGCCTGACCCTCACCCGTCTCCTAATCCTAACCCGTACGCTGACACTCACCCACGCCCTCACATGTACGCTCCCCCTAAAGCGTTGTCGTACCCTCACCTGGACCCTAAACCGTCCCCGTCCCCTACCCCAAACCCTAGACCGAACCCTAACCCTAACCCTTCCCAGAAGCCTGACCCTCACCCGTCCCCTAATCCTAACCTGTACGCTAACACTAACCCGCACCCTCACACGTACGCTCCCCTAAAGCGTTGTCGTACCCTCACCTGGACCCTAAACCGTCTCACTCCCCTAACCCTCAACTTAGCCCGAACCCTAACCCTAACACTTCCGCGAATCCTGACCCTTACCCGTCCCCTAATCCTAATCAGTACGCTAACACTAACTCGCGCCCTCACACGTACACTCCCCCTAAAACGTTGTCGAACCCTCACCTGGACCCTGAACCGTCCCCGTCCCCTAACCCTAACCCTAGCCCGAACCCTAATGCTATCCTTTCCCCGAAGCCTGACTGTCACCCGTCCCCGAATCCTAACACGAACGGTAACACTAACCCGCACCCTCACACATACGCTCCCACTAAAGCGTTGTCGTACCCTCACCTGGACCCTAAACCGTCCCCGTCCCCTAACCCTAACCATAGCCCGAACCCTAACCCTAACCCTTCCCCGAAGCCTGACACTCACCAGTCCCGTAATCCTAACCCGTACGCTAACACTAACACGCGATCTCACATGTACGCTCCCCCTAAGGCGTTGTCGTACACTCACCTGGACCCTACACCGTCCCCGTACCCTAACGCTAATCCTAGCCCGAACCCTAACCCTAACCCTTCCCCGAAGCCTGACCCTCACCCGACCCCTAATCCTAACCTGTACGCTGACACTCACCCGCGCCCTCACATGTACGCTCCCCCCAAAGCGTTGTCGTACCCTCACCTGGACCCTAAACCGTCCCCGTCCCCTAACCCTAACCCTAGCCCGAACCCTAACACTAACCCTTCCCCGAAGCCTGACCCTCAGCCGTCCCCTAATCCTAACCCGTACGCTGACACTCACCCGCGCCCTCACACATACGCTCCCCCTAAAGCGTTGTCGTACCCTCACCTGGACCCTAAACCGTCCCCGTCCCCTAACCCTAACCCTAGCCCGAACCCTAACCCTAACCCTTCCCCGAAGCCTGACCCTCACCCGTCCCCTAATCCTAAAACGTACGCTGACACTCACCCGAGCCCTCACACGTACGCTCCCCCTAAAGCGTTGTCGTACCCTCACCTGGACCCTAAACCGTCCCCGTCCCCTAACCCTAACCCTAGCCCGAACCCTAACCCTAACACTTCCCCGAAGCCTGACGCTCACCCGTCCCCTAATCCTAACCCGAACGCTGACACTCACCCGCGCCCTCACACGTACGCTCCCCCTAAAGCATTGTCGTACACTCACCTGGACCCTAAACCATCCCCGTCCCCTAACCCTAACCCTAGCCCGAACCCTAACCCTAACCCTTCCCCGAAGCCTGACCCTCAGCCGTCCCCTAATCCTAACCAGTACGCTGACACTCACCCGCGCCCTCACACGTACGCTCCCCCTAAAGCGTTGTCGTACCCTCTCCTGGACCCTAAACCGTCCCCGTCCCCTAACCCTAAACCTAGCCCGAACCCTAACCCTAACCCTTCCCCGAAGCCTGACCCTCAGCCGTCCCCTAATCCTAACCCGTACGCTGACACTCACCCGCGCCCTCACACGTACGCTCCCCCCAAAGCGTTGTCGTACCCTCACCTGGACCCTAAACCGTCCCCGTACCAGTCCCCTAAACCTAGCCCGAACCCTAACCATAACCCTTCCCCGAAGCCTGACCCTCACCCGTCCCCTAATCCTAACCCGTACGCTGACACTCACCCGCGCCCTCACACGTATGCTCCCCCCAAAGCGTTGTCGTACCCTCACCTGGACCCTAAACCGTCCCCGTACCAGTCCCCTAACCCTAGCCCGAACCCTAACCATAACACTTCCCCGAAGCCTGACCCTCACCCGTCCCCTAATCCTAACCCGTACGCTGACACTCACCCGCG
>NW_026044017.1:0-123522 GCF_937001465.1 Orcinus orca
GTAAACAGAGCCATCCCAAACTTTGGGGTGGCTGTGTCTTTTTGATTTTAATTTCCCTAAGCTATAGGACCATAAGTGGAAGTGCCCTAGGCTCTGTTGCTTTGTTTTTTAGATGTTTCACGAATCACCATACACTTCTCCCAATTGGCTTTTGGCAATGTACATCCCGCCCATCAGCATAACAAGGCTCCCAGTTCTCCATGGCCTGTCCTGCCTTTCTGGATTTTACACTTTTTTCAGATGGCCCTTTTGACCGGGGGGAAGTGAGACTTCATTGTAGTGCAGATTTCCTTTGCAAGCTTGCTTGGTTCGCCAAAAAGGGCGTATGCGTTTTTTCCTGAATATATTCAGGAAAAAACGCATACGCCCTTTTTGGCCAAGTGCATCATTGTCGACCTTCTGCCTCTTTTCCTATGCTTTAAATGCATTTCCAGTCTACCTCCTGAAATCGGTTTCCTGCAATTCTGCCCGGCTTTCAAGTCCTCTTGGCAGCCTTACTTCAGTATATTTTTGGATGATAGCTGTCATTTATAACTCTGCAGGTTTGTGAATTACAGTGCCCCTGAGCTCCTTTCTTCAACTCGCTTTCTTGTGAGCTGGCCGCAACACCGCAGGATTGCTTCAGGCCCTAATCTGGTTCCGGCATGGCACGCTGAGCCTTTGGTTAATTCCTCTTCCTGGTGGGAAATGAGAGTTAAATTTTCCCGTCCAGACACCTCCAGCTAGTCTCTCATTGGTTCTCCCTATTCCTGTTCATCTTCCGCGGAATTTGCAAACTGGGCCAAACAGGAGGTTAAAGGCACTGACTCTCCAAGTCGGGAGAGTGTTAGTAAAGCATCTGGAATGTTGCACCCGAGTACCAGGGGACGAGAACTGAGACATATTTCAACACGTCTCCCGATCACATGGTTGATCATACTCTGGGTTCCACATGCATGTTTTAGCTGAAGGAAGAATCCCTTAAACCTGGAGAGTTGAGACCCGTGGAATGGGTACCATGCAATATGACTTCAAAGGGTCTTCATTTGCTCACCAAAACTCTCCAATCCTATCACTGCTGCGTTTTTGCCCCTGTACTCACGATTGATTCACTTTCAGAGACATAGCAATCCATAGGTTTTAAGATACTTACTAGTCAGGTACATTATTAGGCGTTTAATATGGGGTTTTGAGTCCATTTCGTTGAGCAAGGAGTAGCTCTTGTCTATTACATATTTGGCTTAAGGAACTTTATCTGTGCTCATTTCAATCTCTGGTTTTATGCAGCACCCCAACTCACCTTTCCCCTTAAGCAAGCATAAGTTGGTTTTCTAAATTTGGGACCATGTTCTGTTTTGAAATTCAGTTCCTGTGTAGCCAAGTTTACATTCCGTGTATTAGTGATATCTTATGATGTTTCTTTTTCTGTGTGACTTATTTCAGTTAGAATCATCATACCTGAATCCACTCATTATGCTGCTATGGGCCTGATGACATAGATGTCATTGCTGAGTGATATTGCATTGTACGTAAGTACCACAACTTCTTTATCCATTTTCCGCTTTATGCGATATTGAACTTGTACCGTAAACGAGTTTCTTGTAAACAGAGCCATCCCAAACTTTGGGGTGGCTGTGTCTTTTTGATTTTAATTTCCCTAAGCTATAGGACCATAAGTGGAAGTGCCCTAGGCTCTGTTGCTTTGTTTTTTAGATGTTTCAGGAAACACCATACACTTCTCCCGAGTGGCTGTTGGCAATTTACATCCCGCCCATCAGCATAACAAGGCTCCCAGTTCTCCATGGCCTGTCCTGCCTTTCTGGATTTTACACTTTTTTCAGATGGCCCTTTTGACGGGGGGGAAGTGAGACTTCATTGTAGTGCAGATTTCCTTTGCAAGCTTGCTTGGTTGGCCAAAAAGGGCGTATGCGTTTTTTCCTGAATATATTCAGGAAAAAACGCATACGCCCTTTTTGGCCAAGTGCATCATTGTCGACCTTCTGCCTCTTTTCCTATGCTTTAAATGCAATTCCAGTCTACCTCCTGAAATCGGTTTCCTGCAATTCTGCCCGGCTTTCAAGTCCTCTTGGCAGCCTTACTTCAGTATATTTTTGGATGATAGCTGTCATTTATAACTCTGCAGGTTTGTGAATTACAGTGCCCCTGAGCTCCTTTCTTCAACTCGCTTTCTTGTGAGCTGGCCGCAACACCGCAGGATTGCTTCAGGCCCTAATCTGGTTCCGGCATGGCACGCTGAGCCTTTGGTTAATTCCTCTTCCTGGTGGGAAATGAGAGTTAAATTTTCCCGTCCAGACACCTCCAGCTAGTCTCTCATTGGTTCTCCCTATTCCTGTTCATCTTCCGCGGAATTTGCAAACTGGGCCAAACAGGAGGTTAGAGGCACTGACTCTCCAAGTCGGGAGAGTGTTAGTAAAGCATCTGGAATGTTGCACCCGAGTACCAGGGGACGAGAACTGAGACATATTTCAACACGTCTCCCGATCACACGGTTGATCATACTCTGGGTTCCACATGCATGTTTTAGCTGAAGGAAGAATCCCTTAAACCTGGAGAGTTGAGACCCGTGGAATGGGTACCATGCAATATGACTTCAAAGGGTCTTCATTTGCTCACCAAAACTCTCCAATCCTATCACTGCTGCGTTTTTGCCCCTGTACTCACGATTGATTCACTTTCAGAGACATAGCAATCCATAGGTTTTAAGATACTTACTAGTCAGGTACATTATTAGGCGTTTAATATGGGGTTTTGAGTCCATTTCGTTGAGCAAGGAGTAGCTCTTGTCTATTACATATTTGGCTTAAGGAACTTTATCTGTGCTCATTTCAATCTCTGGTTTTATGCAGCACCCCAACTCACCTTTCCCCTTAAGCAAGCATAAGTTGGTTTTCTAAATTTGGGACCATGTTCTGTTTTGAAATTCAGTTCCTGTGTAGCCAAGTTTACATTCCGTGTATTAGTGATATCTTATGATGTTTCTTTTTCTGTGTGACTTATTTCAGTTAGAATCATCATACCTGAATCCACTCATCATGCTGCTATGGGCCTGATGACATAGATGTCATTGCTGAGTGATATTGCATTGTACGTAAGTAGCACAACTTCTTTATCCATTTTTCGCTTTATGCGATATTGAACTTGTACCGTAAACGAGTTTCTTGTAAACAGAGCCATCCCAAACTTTGGGGTGGCTGTGTCTTTTTGATTTTAATTTCCCTAAGCTATAGGACCATAAGTGGAAGTGCCCTAGGCTCTGTTGCTTTGTTTTTTAGATGTTTCAGGAAACACCATACACTTCTCCCGAGTGGCTGTTGGCAATTTACATCCCGCCCATCAGCATAACAAGGCTCCCAGTTCTCCATGGCCTGTCCTGCCTTTCTGGATTTTACACTTTTTTCAGATGGCCCTTTTGACGGGGGGGAAGTGAGACTTCATTGTAGTGCAGATTTCCTTTGCAAGCTTGCTTGGTTGGCCAAAAAGGGCGTATGCGTTTTTTCCTGAATATATTCAGGAAAAAACGCATACGCCCTTTTTGGCCAAGTGCATCATTGTCGACCTTCTGCCTCTTTTCCTATGCTTTAAATGCAATTCCAGTCTACCTCCTGAAATCGGTTTCCTGCAATTCTGCCCGGCTTTCAAGTCCTCTTGGCAGCCTTACTTCAGTATATTTTTGGATGATAGCTGTCATTTATAACTCTGCAGGTTTGTGAATTACAGTGCCCCTGAGCTCCTTTCTTCAACTCGCTTTCTTGTGAGCTGGCCGCAACACCGCAGGATTGCTTCAGGCCCTAATCTGGTTCCGGCATGACACGCTGAGCCTTTGGTTAATTCCTCTTCCTGGTGGGAAATGAGAGTTAAATTTTCCCGTCCAGACACCTCCAGCTAGTCTCTCATTGGTTCTCCCTATTCCTGTTCATCTTCCGCGGAATTTGCAAACTGGGCCAAACAGGAGGTTAGAGGCACTGACTCTCCAAGTCGGGAGAGTGTTAGTAAAGCATCTGGAATGTTGCACCCGAGTACCAGGGGACGAGAACTGAGCCATATTTCAACACGTCTCCCGATCACACGGTTGATCATACTCTGGGTTCCACATGCATGTTTTAGCTGAAGGAAGAATCCCTTAAACCTGGAGAGTTGAGACCCGTGGAATGGGTACCATGCAATATGACTTCAAAGGGTCTTCATTTGCTCACCAAAACTCTCCAATCCTATCACTGCTGCGTTTTTGCCCCTGTACTCACGATTGATTCACTTTCAGAGACATAGCAATCCATAGGTTTTAAGATACTTACTAGTCAGGTACATTATTAGGCGTTTAATATGGGGTTTTGAGTCCATTTCGTTGAGCAAGGAGTAGCTCTTGTCTATTATATATTTGGCTTAAGGAACTTTATCTGTGCTCATTTCAATCTCTGGTTTTATGCAGCACCCCAACTCACCTTTCCCCTTAAGCAAGCATAAGTTGGTTTTCTAAATTTGGGACCATGTTCTGTTTTGAAATTCAGTTCCTGTGTAGCCAAGTTTACATTCCGTGTATTAGTGATATCTTATGATGTTTCTTTTTCTGTGTGACTTATTTCAGTTAGAATCATCATACCTGAATCCACTCATTATGCTGCTATGGGCCTGATGACATAGATGTCATTGCTGAGTGATATTGCATTGTACGTAAGTACCACAACTTCTTTATCCATTTTTCGCTTTATGCGATATTGAACTTGTACCGTAAACGAGTTTCTTGTAAACAGAGCCATCCCAAACTTTGGGGTGGCTGTGTCTTTTTGATTTTAATTTCCCTAAGCTATAGGACCATAAGTGGAAGTGCCCTAGGCTCTGTTGCTTTGTTTTTTAGATGTTTCAGGAAACACCATACACTTCTCCCGAGTGGCTGTTGGCAAGTTACATCCCGCCCATCAGCATAACAAGGCTCCCAGTTCTCCATGGCCTGTCCTGCCTTTCTGGATTTTACACTTTTTTCAGATGGCCCTTTTGACGGGGGGGAAGTGAGACTTCATTGTAGTGCAGATTTCCTTTGCAAGCTTGCTTGGTTGGCCAAAAAGGGCGTATGCGTTTTTTCCTGAATATATTCAGGAAAAAACGCATACGCCCTTTTTGGCCAAGTGCATCATTGTCGACCTTCTGCCTCTTTTCCTATGCTTTAAATGCAATTCCAGTCTACCTCCTGAAATCGGTTTCCTGCAATTCTGCCCGGCTTTCAAGTCCTCTTGGCAGCCTTACTTCAGTATATTTTTGGATGATAGCTGTCATTTATAACTCTGCAGGTTTGTGAATTACAGTGCCCCTGAGCTCCTTTCTTCAACTCGCTTTCTTGTGAGCTGGCCGCAACACCGCAGGATTGCTTCAGGCCCTAATCTGGTTCCGGCATGGCACGCTGAGCCTTTGGTTAATTCCTCTTCCTGGTGGGAAATGAGAGTTAAATTTTCCCGTCCAGACACCTCCAGCTAGTCTCTCATTGGTTCTCCCTATTCCTGTTCATCTTCCGCGGAATTTGCAAACTGGGCCAAACAGGAGGTTAGAGGCACTGACTCTCCAAGTCGGGAGAGTGTTAGTAAAGCATCTGGAATGTTGCACCCGAGTACCAGGGGACGAGAACTGAGACATATTTCAACACGTCTCCCGATCACATGGTTGATCATACTCTGGGTTCCACATGCATGTTTTAGCTGAAGGAAGAATCCCTTAAACCTGGAGAGTTGAGACCCGTGGAATGGGTACCATGCAATATGACTTCAAAGGGTCTTCATTTGCTCACCAAAACTCTCCAATCCTATCACTGCTGCGTTTTTGCCCCTGTACTCACGATTGATTCACTTTCAGAGACATAGCAATCCATAGGTTTTAAGATACTTACTAGTCAGGTACATTATTAGGCGTTTAATATGGGGTTTTGAGTCCATTTCGTTGAGCAAGGAGTAGCTCTTGTCTATTACATATTTGGCTTAAGGAACTTTATCTGTGCTCATTTCAATCTCTGGTTTTATGCAGCACCCCAACTCACCTTTCCCCTTAAGCAAGCATAAGTTGGTTTTCTAAATTTGGGACCATGTTCTGTTTTGAAATTCAGTTCCTGTGTAGCCAAGTTTACATTCCGTGTATTAGTGATATCTTATGATGTTTCTTTTTCTGTGTGACTTATTTCAGTTAGAATCATCATACCTGAATCCACTCATTATGCTGCTATGGGCCTGATGACATAGATGTCATTGCTGAGTGATATTGCATTGTACGTAAGTACCACAACTTCTTTATCCATTTTTCGCTTTATGCGATATTGAACTTGTACCGTAAACGAGTTTCTTGTAAACAGAGCCATCCCAAACTTTGGGGTGGCTGTGTCTTTTTGATTTTAATTTCCCTAAGCTATAGGACCATAAGTGGAAGTGCCCTAGGCTCTGTTGCTTTGTTTTTTAGATGTTTCAGGAAACACCATACACTTCTCCCGAGTGGCTGTTGGCAAGTTACATCCCGCCCATCAGCATAACAAGGCTCCCAGTTCTCCATGGCCTGTCCTGCCTTTCTGGATTTTACACTTTTTTCAGATGGCCCTTTTGACGGGGGGGAAGTGAGACTTCATTGTAGTGCAGATTTCCTTTGCAAGCTTGCTTGGTTGGCCAAAAAGGGCGTATGCGTTTTTTCCTGAATATATTCAGGAAAAAACGCATACGCCCTTTTTGGCCAAGTGCATCATTGTCGACCTTCTGCCTCTTTTCCTATGCTTTAAATGCAATTCCAGTCTACCTCCTGAAATCGGTTTCCTGCAATTCTGCCCGGCTTTCAAGTCCTCTTGGCAGCCTTACTTCAGTATATTTTTGGATGATAGCTGTCATTTATAACTCTGCAGGTTTGTGAATTACAGTGCCCCTGAGCTCCTTTCTTCAACTCGCTTTCTTGTGAGCTGGCCGCAACACCGCAGGATTGCTTCAGGCCCTAATCTGGTTCCGGCATGGCACGCTGAGCCTTTGGTTAATTCCTCTTCCTGGTGGGAAATGAGAGTTAAATTTTCCCGTCCAGACACCTCCAGCTAGTCTCTCATTGGTTCTCCCTATTCCTGTTCATCTTCCGCGGAATTTGCAAACTGGGCCAAACAGGAGGTTAAAGGCACTGACTCTCCAAGTCGGGAGAGTGTTAGTAAAGCATCTGGAATGTTGCACCCGAGTACCAGGGGACGAGAACTGAGACATATTTCAACACGTCTCCCGATCACACGGTTGATCATACTCTGGGTTCCACATGCATGTTTTAGCTGTAGGAAGAATCCCTTAAAATTGGAGAGTTGAGACCCGTGGAATGGGTACCATGCAATATGACTTCAAAGGGTCTTCATTTGCTCACCAAAACTCTCCAATCCTATCACTGCTGCGTTTTTGCCCCTGTACACACGATTGATTCACTTTCAGAGACATAGCAATCCATAGGTTTTAAGATACTTACTAGTCAGGTACATTATTAGGCGTTTAATATGGGGTTTTGAGTCCATTTCGTTGAGCAAGGAGTAGCTCTTGTCTATTACATATTTGGCTTAAGGAACTTTATCTGTGCTCATTTCAATCTCTGGTTTTATGCAGCACCCCAACTCACCTTTCCCCTTAAGCAAGCATAAGTTGGTTTTCTAAATTTGGGACCATGTTCTGTTTTGAAATTCAGTTCCTGTGTAGCCAAGTTTACATTCCGTGTATTAGTGATATCTTATGACGTTTCTTTTTCTGTGTGACTTATTTCAGTTAGAATCATCATACCTGAATCCACTCATCATGCTGCTATGGGCCTGATGACATAGATGTCATTGCTGAGTGATATTGCATTGTACGTAAGTACCACAACTTCTTTATCCATTTTTCGCTTTATGCGATATTGAACTTGTACCGTAAACGAGTTTCTTGTAAACAGAGCCATCCCAAACTTTGGGGTGGCTGTGTCTTTTTGATTTTAATTTCCCTAAGCTATAGGACCATAAGTGGAAGTGCCCTAGGCTCTGTTGCTTTGTTTTTTAGATGTTTCAGGAAACACCATACACTTCTCCCGAGTGGCTGTTGGCAATTTAC
Organism: Orcinus orca; assembly: GCF_937001465.1. NCBI lineage: Eukaryota > Metazoa > Chordata > Mammalia > Artiodactyla > Delphinidae > Orcinus > Orcinus orca. The sequence goes on from NW_026044017.1 coordinate 8,064, forward strand.
ATCCCGCCCATCAGCATAACAAGGCTCCCAGTTCTCCATGGCCTGTCCTGCCTTTCTGGATTTTACACTTTTTTCAGATGGCCCTTTTGACGGGGGGGAAGTGAGACTTCATTGTAGTGCAGATTTCCTTTGCAAGCTTGCTTGGTTGGCCAAAAAGGGCGTATGCGTTTTTTCCTGAATATATTCAGGAAAAAACGCATACGCCCTTTTTGGCCAAGTGCATCATTGTCGACCTTCTGCCTCTTTTCCTATGCTTTAAATGCAATTCCAGTCTACCTCCTGAAATCGGTTTCCTGCAATTCTGCCCGGCTTTCAAGTCCTCTTGGCAGCCTTACTTCAGTATATTTTTGGATGATAGCTGTCATTTATAACTCTGCAGGTTTGTGAATTACAGTGCCCCTGAGCTCCTTTCTTCAACTCGCTTTCTTGTGAGCTGGCCGCAACACCGCAGGATTGCTTCAGGCCCTAATCTGGTTCCGGCATGGCACGCTGAGCCTTTGGTTAATTCCTCTTCCTGGTGGGAAATGAGAGTTAAATTTTCCCGTCCAGACACCTCCAGCTAGTCTCTCATTGGTTCTCCCTATTCCTGTTCATCTTCCGCGGAATTTGCAAACTGGGCCAAACAGGAGGTTAGAGGCACTGACTCTCCAAGTCGGGAGAGTGTTAGTAAAGCATCTGGAATGTTGCACCCGTGTACCAGGGGACGAGAACTGAGACATATTTCAACACGTCTCCCGATCACATGGTTGATCATACTCTGGGTTCCACATGCATGTTTTAGCTGAAGGAAGAATCCCTTAAACCTGGAGAGTTGAGACCCGTGGAATGGGTACCATGCAATATGACTTCAAAGGGTCTTCATTTGCTCACCAAAACTCTCCAATCCTATCGCTGCTGCGTTTTTGCCCCTGTACTCACGATTGATTCACTTTCAGAGACATAGCAATCCATAGGTTTTAAGATACTTACTAGTCAGGTACATTATTAGGCGTTTAATATGGGGTTTTGAGTCCATTTCGTTGAGCAAGGAGTAGCTCTTGTCTATTACATATTTGGCTTAAGGAACTTTATCTGTGCTCATTTCAATCTCTGGTTTTATGCAGCACCCCAACTCACCTTTCCCCTTAAGCAAGCATAAGTTGGTTTTCTAAATTTGGGACCATGTTCTGTTTTGAAATTCAGTTCCTGTGTAGCCAAGTTTACATTCCGTGTATTAGTGATATCTTATGATGTTTCTTTTTCTGTGTGACTTATTTCAGTTAGAATCATCATACCTGAATCCACTCATCATGCTGCTATGGGCCTGATGACATAGATGTCATTGCTGAGTGATATTGCATTGTACGTAAGTACCACAACTTCTTTATCCATTTTTCGCTTTATGTGATATTGAACTTGTACCGTAAACGAGTTTCTTGTAAACAGAGCCATCCCAAACTTTGGGGTGGCTGTGTCTTTTTGATTTTAATTTCCCTAAGCTATAGGACCATAAGTGGAAGTGCCCTAGGCTCTGTTGCTTTGTTTTTTAGATGTTTCAGGAAACACCATACACTTCTCCCGAGTGGCTGTTGGCAATTTACATCCCGCCCATCAGCATAACAAGGCTCCCAGTTCTCCATAGCCTGTCCTGCCTTTCTGGATTTTACACTTTTTTCAGATGGCCCTTTTGACGGGGGGGAAGTGAGACTTCATTGTAGTGCAGATTTCCTTTGCAAGCTTGCTTGGTTGGCCAAAAAGGGCGTATGCGTTTTTTCCTGAATATATTCAGGAAAAAACGCATACGCCCTTTTTGGCCAAGTGCATCATTGTCGACCTTCTGCCTCTTTTCCTATGCTTTAAATGCAATTCCAGTCTACCTCCTGAAATTGGTTTCCTGCAATTCTGCCCGGCTTTCAAGTCCTCTTGGCAGCCTTACTTCAGTATATTTTTGGATGATAGCTGTCATTTATAACTCTGCAGGTTTGTGAATTACAGTGCCCCTGAGCTCCTTTCTTCAACTCGCTTTCTTGTGAGCTGGCCGCAACACCGCAGGATTGCTTCAGGCCCTAATCTGGTTCCGGCATGGCACACTGAGCCTTTGGTTAATTCCTCTTCCTGGTGGGAAATGAGAGTTAAATTTTCCCGTCCAGACACCTCCAGCTAGTCTCTCATTGGTTCTCCCTATTCCTGTTCATCTTCTGCAGAAATTGCAAACTGGGCCAAACAGGAAGTTAAAGGCACTGACTCTCCAAGTCAGGAGAGTGTTAGTAAAGTGTCTGGAATGTTGCACCCGAGTACCAGGGGATGAGAACTGAGATATATTGGCACACATCTTCCGATCACACGGTTGATCATACTCTGGGTTCCACATGCATGTTTTAGCTGAAGGAAGAATCCCTTAAACCTGGAGAGTTGAGACCCGTGGAATGGGTACTATGCAATATGACTTCAAAGGGTCTTCGTTTGCTCACCGTACCTCTCCAATCCTATCACTGCTGCGTTTATGCCCCTGTACACATGCTTGATTCTCTTTCGGAGACATAGCAATCCATAGGTTTTAAGATACTTACTAGTCAGGTACATTCTTAGTCTTTTAATATGGGGTGTTGAGTCCATTTCGTTGAGCAAGGAGTAGCTCTTGTCTATTACATATTTGGCTTAAGGAACTTTATCTGTGCTCATTTCAATCTCTGGTTTTATGCAGCACCCCAACTCACCTTTCCTCTTAAGCAAGCATAAGTTGGTTTTCTAAATTTGAGACCTTGTTCTGTTTTGTAATTCAGTTCCTGTGTAGCCAAGTTTACATTCTGTGTATTAGTGATATCTTATGATGTTTCTTTTTCTGTGTGACTTATTTCAGTTAGAATCATCATACCTGAACCCACTCATTTTCTGCTACAGGCCTGTTGACATAGATTTCATTGCTGAGTGATATTGCATTGTACATATGTACCACAACTTCTTTATCCATTTTTTGCTTTCTGCGATATTGAACTTGTACCGTAAACGAGGTTCTAGAAAACAGAGCCTTCCCAAACTTTGGGGTGGCTGTGTCTTTTTGATTTTAATTTCCCTAAGCTATAGGACCATAAGTGGAATTGACCTAGGCTCTGTTGCTTTGTTTTTTAGATGTTTCAGGAAACACCATACACTTCTCCCGAGTGGCTGTTGGCAAATTACATCCCGCCCATCAGCATAACAAGGCTCCCAGTTCTCCATGGCCTGTCCTGCCTTTCTGGATTTTACACTTTTTTCAGATGGCCCTTTTGACCGGGGAGAAGTGAGACTTCATTGTAGTGCAGATTTCCTTTGCAAGCTTGCTTGGTTGGCCAAAAAGGGCGTATGCGTTTTTTCCTGAATATATTCAGGAAAAAACGCATATGCACTTTTTGGCCAAGTGCATCATTGTGGACGTTCTGCCTCTTTTCCTATGCTTTAAATGGAATTCCAGTCTACCTCCCGATAGCAGTTTCCTGCAATTCTGCCCCACTTTCAAGTCCTCTTGGCAGGCTTACTTCAGTATATTTTTGGACGATAGCTGTCATTTATATCTCTGCAGGTTTGTCAATTACAGTGCCCCTGAGCTCCTTTCTTCAACTTGCTTTCTTGTGAGCTGGCCGCAACACCGCAGGATTGCTTCAGGCCCTAATCTGGTTCCGGCACGGCACGCTGAGCCTTTGGTTAATTCCTCTTCCTGGTGGGAAATGAGAGTTAAATTTGCCCGTCCAGGCACCTCCAGCTAGTCTCTCATTGGTCCTCCCTATTCCTGTTCATCTTCCGCAGAAATTGCAAACTGGGCCAAACAGGAGGTTAAAGGCACTGGCTCTCCAAGTCGGGAGAGTGTTAGTAAAGCGTCTGGAATGTTGCACCCGAGTACCAGGGGACGAGAACTGAGATATATTGGCACACATCTTCGATCACACGGTTGATCATACTCTGGGTTCCACATGCATGTTTTAGCTGAAGGAAGAATCCCTTAAACCTGGAGAGTTGAGACCCGTGGAATGGGTACCATGCAATATGACTTCAAAGGGTCTTCGTTTGCTCACCAAACCTCTCCAATCCTATCACTGCTGCGTTTATGCCCCTGTACACATGCTTGATTCTCTTTTGGAGACATAGCCATCCATAGGTTTTAAGATACTTACTAGTCAAGTACATTCTTAGTCTTTTAATATGGGGTGTTGAATCCATTTCGTTGAGCAAGGTGTAGCTCTTGTCTATTACATATTTGGCTTAAGGAACTTTATCTGTGCTCATTTCAATCTCTGGTTTTATGCAGTCCCCAACTCAACTTTCCTCTTAAGCAAGCATAAGTTGGTTTTCTAAATTTGAGACCCTGTTCTGTTTTGTAATTCAGTTCCTCTGTAGCCAAGTTTACATTCTGTGTATTAGTGATATCTTATGATGTTTCTTTTTCTGTGTGACTTATTTCAGTTAGAATCATCATACCTGAACCCACTCATTTTCTGCTACAGGCCTGTTGACATAGATTTCATTGCTGAGTGATATTGCATTGTACATAAGTACCACAACTTCTTTATCCATTTTTTGCTTTCTGCGATATTGAACTTGTACCGTAAACGAGGTTCTAGAAAACAGAGCCGTCCCAAACTTTGGGGTGGCTGTGTCTTTTTGATTTTAATTTCCCTAAGCTATAGGACCATAAGTGGAATTGACCTAGGCTCTGTTGCTTTGTTTTTTAGATGTTTCAGGAAACACCATACACTTCTCCCGAGTGGCTCTTGGCAATGTACATCCCGCCCACCAGCATAACAAGGCTCCCAGTTCTCCATGGCCTGTCCTGCCTTTCTGGATTTTACACTTTTTTCAGATGGCCCTTTTGACCGGGGAGAAGTGAGACTTCATTGTAGTGCAGATTTCCTTTGCAAGCTTGCTTGGTTGGCCAAAAAGGGCGTATGCGTTTTTTCCTGAATATATTCAGGAAAAAACGCATATGCACTTTTTGGCCAAGTGCATCATTGTGGACGTTCTGCCTCTTTTCCTATGCTTTAAATGGAATTCCAGTCTACCTCCCGATAGCAGTGTCCTGCAATTCTGCCCCACTTTCAAGTCCTCTTGGCAGGCTTACTTCAGTATATTTTTGGACGATAGCTGTCATTTATATCTCTGCAGGTTTGTTAATTACAGTGCCCCTGAGCTCCTTTCTTCAACTCGCTTTCTTGTGAGCTGGCCGCAACACCGCAGGATTGCTTCAGGCCCTAATCTGGTTCCGGCACGGCACGCTGAGCCTTTGGTTAATTCCTCTTCCTGGTGGGAAATGAGAGTTAAATTTGCCCGTCCAGGCACCTCCAGCTAGTCTCTCATTGGTCCTCCCTATTCCTGTTCATCTTCCGCAGAAATTGCAAACTGGGCCAAACAGGAGGTTAAAGGCACTGACTCTCCAAGTCGGGAGAGTGTTAGTAAAGCGTCTGGAATGTTGCACCCGAGTACCAGGGGACGAGAACTGAGACATATTTGAACACGTCTCCTGATCACACGGTTGATCATACTCTGGGTTCCACATGCATGTTTCAGCTGAAGGAAGAATCCCTTAAACCTGGAGAGTTGAGACCCGTGGAATGGGTACCATGCAATATGACTTCAAAGGGTCTTCATTTGCTCACCGAACCTCTCCAATCCTATCACTGCTGCGTTTATGCCTCTCTACACACGCTTGATTCTCTTTTGGAGACATAGCAATCCATAGGTTTTAAGATACTTACTAGTCAGGTACATTATTAGGCGTTTAAGATGGGGTGTTGAGTCCATTTCGTTGAGCAAGGAGTAGCTCTTGTCTATTCCATATTTGGCTTAAGGAACTTTATCTGTGCTCATTTCAATCTCTGGTTTTATGCAGCACCCCAACTCACCTTTCCCCTTAAGCAAGCATAAGTTGATTTTCTAAATTTGGGACCATGTTCTGTTTTGAAATTCAGTTCCTGTGTAGCCAAGTTTACATTCCGTGTATTAGTGATATCTTATGATGTTTCTTTTTCTGTGTGACTTATTTCAGTTAGAATCATCATACCTGAACCCACTCAATATGCTGCTACGGGCCTCATGACATAGATGTCATTGCTGAGTGATATTGCATTGTACGTAAGTACCACAACTTCTTTATCCATTTTTCGCTTTATGCGATATTGAACTTGTACCGTAAACGAGTTTCTTGTAAACAGAGCCATCCCAAACTTTGGGGTGGCTGTGTCTTTTTGATTTTAATTTCCCTAAGCTATAGGACCATAAGTGGAAGTGCCCTAGGCTCTGTTGCTTTGTTTTTTAGATGTTTCACGAATCACCATACACTTCTCCCAATTGGCTTTTGGCAATGTACATCCCGCCCATCAGCATAACAAGGCTCCCAGTTCTCCATGGCCTGTCCTGCCTTTCTGGATTTTACACTTTTTTCAGATGGCCCTTTTGACCGGGGGGAAGTGAGACTTCATTGTAGTGCAGATTTCCTTTGCAAGCTTGCTTGGTTCGCCAAAAAGGGCGTATGCGTTTTTTCCTGAATATATTCAGGAAAAAACGCATACGCCCTTTTTGGCCAAGTGCATCATTGTCGACCTTCTGCCTCTTTTCCTATGCTTTAAATGCATTTCCAGTCTACCTCCTGAAATCGGTTTCCTGCAATTCTGCCCGGCTTTCAAGTCCTCTTGGCAGCCTTACTTCAGTATATTTTTGGATGATAGCTGTCATTTATAACTCTGCAGGTTTGTGAATTACAGTGCCCCTGAGCTCCTTTCTTCAACTCGCTTTCTTGTGAGCTGGCCGCAACACCGCAGGATTGCTTCAGGCCCTAATCTGGTTCCGGCATGGCACGCTGAGCCTTTGGTTAATTCCTCTTCCTGGTGGGAAATGAGAGTTAAATTTTCCCGTCCAGACACCTCCAGCTAGTCTCTCATTGGTTCTCCCTATTCCTGTTCATCTTCCGCGGAATTTGCAAACTGGGCCAAACAGGAGGTTAAAGGCACTGACTCTCTCCAAGTCGGGAGAGTGTTAGTAAAGCATCTGGAATGTTGCACCCGAGTACCAGGGGACGAGAACTGAGACATATTTCAACACGTCTCCCGATCACATGGTTGATCATACTCTGGGTTCCACATGCATGTTTTAGCTGAAGGAAGAATCCCTTAAACCTGGAGAGTTGAGACCCGTGGAATGGGTACCATGCAATATGACTTCAAAGGGTCTTCATTTGCTCACCAAAACTCTCCAATCCTATCACTGCTGCGTTTTTGCCCCTGTACTCACGATTGATTCACTTTCAGAGACATAGCAATCCATAGGTTTTAAGATACTTACTAGTCAGGTACATTATTAGGCGTTTAATATGGGGTTTTGAGTCCATTTCGTTGAGCAAGGAGTAGCTCTTGTCTATTACATATTTGGCTTAAGGAACTTTATCTGTGCTCATTTCAATCTCTGGTTTTATGCAGCACCCCAACTCACCTTTCCCCTTAAGCAAGCATAAGTTGGTTTTCTAAATTTGGGACCATGTTCTGTTTTGAAATTCAGTTCCTGTGTAGCCAAGTTTACATTCCGTGTATTAGTGATATCTTATGATGTTTCTTTTTCTGTGTGACTTATTTCAGTTAGAATCATCATACCTGAATCCACTCATTATGCTGCTATGGGCCTGATGACATAGATGTCATTGCTGAGTGATATTGCATTGTACGTAAGTACCACAACTTCTTTATCCATTTTCCGCTTTATGCGATATTGAACTTGTACCGTAAACGAGTTTCTTGTAAACAGAGCCATCCCAAACTTTGGGGTGGCTGTGTCTTTTTGATTTTAATTTCCCTAAGCTATAGGACCATAAGTGGAAGTGCCCTAGGCTCTGTTGCTTTGTTTTTTAGATGTTTCAGGAAACACCATACACTTCTCCCGAGTGGCTGTTGGCAATTTACATCCCGCCCATCAGCATAACAAGGCTCCCAGTTCTCCATGGCCTGTCCTGCCTTTCTGGATTTTACACTTTTTTCAGATGGCCCTTTTGACGGGGGGGAAGTGAGACTTCATTGTAGTGCAGATTTCCTTTGCAAGCTTGCTTGGTTGGCCAAAAAGGGCGTATGCGTTTTTTCCTGAATATATTCAGGAAAAAACGCATACGCCCTTTTTGGCCAAGTGCATCATTGTCGACCTTCTGCCTCTTTTCCTATGCTTTAAATGCAATTCCAGTCTACCTCCTGAAATCGGTTTCCTGCAATTCTGCCCGGCTTTCAAGTCCTCTTGGCAGCCTTACTTCAGTATATTTTTGGATGATAGCTGTCATTTATAACTCTGCAGGTTTGTGAATTACAGTGCCCCTGAGCTCCTTTCTTCAACTCGCTTTCTTGTGAGCTGGCCGCAACACCGCAGGATTGCTTCAGGCCCTAATCTGGTTCCGGCATGGCACGCTGAGCCTTTGGTTAATTCCTCTTCCTGGTGGGAAATGAGAGTTAAATTTTCCCGTCCAGACACCTCCAGCTAGTCTCTCATTGGTTCTCCCTATTCCTGTTCATCTTCCGCGGAATTTGCAAACTGGGCCAAACAGGAGGTTAGAGGCACTGACTCTCCAAGTCGGGAGAGTGTTAGTAAAGCATCTGGAATGTTGCACCCGAGTACCAGGGGACGAGAACTGAGACATATTTCAACACGTCTCCCGATCACACGGTTGATCATACTCTGGGTTCCACATGCATGTTTTAGCTGAAGGAAGAATCCCTTAAACCTGGAGAGTTGAGACCCGTGGAATGGGTACCATGCAATATGACTTCAAAGGGTCTTCATTTGCTCACCAAAACTCTCCAATCCTATCACTGCTGCGTTTTTGCCCCTGTACTCACGATTGATTCACTTTCAGAGACATAGCAATCCATAGGTTTTAAGATACTTACTAGTCAGGTACATTATTAGGCGTTTAATATGGGGTTTTGAGTCCATTTCGTTGAGCAAGGAGTAGCTCTTGTCTATTACATATTTGGCTTAAGGAACTTTATCTGTGCTCATTTCAATCTCTGGTTTTATGCAGCACCCCAACTCACCTTTCCCCTTAAGCAAGCATAAGTTGGTTTTCTAAATTTGGGACCATGTTCTGTTTTGAAATTCAGTTCCTGTGTAGCCAAGTTTACATTCCGTGTATTAGTGATATCTTATGATGTTTCTTTTTCTGTGTGACTTATTTCAGTTAGAATCATCATACCTGAATCCACTCATCATGCTGCTATGGGCCTGATGACATAGATGTCATTGCTGAGTGATATTGCATTGTACGTAAGTAGCACAACTTCTTTATCCATTTTTCGCTTTATGCGATATTGAACTTGTACCGTAAACGAGTTTCTTGTAAACAGAGCCATCCCAAACTTTGGGGTGGCTGTGTCTTTTTGATTTTAATTTCCCTAAGCTATAGGACCATAAGTGGAAGTGCCCTAGGCTCTGTTGCTTTGTTTTTTAGATGTTTCAGGAAACACCATACACTTCTCCCGAGTGGCTGTTGGCAATTTACATCCCGCCCATCAGCATAACAAGGCTCCCAGTTCTCCATGGCCTGTCCTGCCTTTCTGGATTTTACACTTTTTTCAGATGGCCCTTTTGACGGGGGGGAAGTGAGACTTCATTGTAGTGCAGATTTCCTTTGCAAGCTTGCTTGGTTGGCCAAAAAGGGCGTATGCGTTTTTTCCTGAATATATTCAGGAAAAAACGCATACGCCCTTTTTGGCCAAGTGCATCATTGTCGACCTTCTGCCTCTTTTCCTATGCTTTAAATGCAATTCCAGTCTACCTCCTGAAATCGGTTTCCTGCAATTCTGCCCGGCTTTCAAGTCCTCTTGGCAGCCTTACTTCAGTATATTTTTGGATGATAGCTGTCATTTATAACTCTGCAGGTTTGTGAATTACAGTGCCCCTGAGCTCCTTTCTTCAACTCGCTTTCTTGTGAGCTGGCCGCAACACCGCAGGATTGCTTCAGGCCCTAATCTGGTTCCGGCATGGCACGCTGAGCCTTTGGTTAATTCCTCTTCCTGGTGGGAAATGAGAGTTAAATTTTCCCGTCCAGACACCTCCAGCTAGTCTCTCATTGGTTCTCCCTATTCCTGTTCATCTTCCGCGGAATTTGCAAACTGGGCCAAACAGGAGGTTAGAGGCACTGACTCTCCAAGTCGGGAGAGTGTTAGTAAAGCATCTGGAATGTTGCACCCGAGTACCAGGGGACGAGAACTGAGCCATATTTCAACACGTCTCCCGATCACACGGTTGATCATACTCTGGGTTCCACATGCATGTTTTAGCTGAAGGAAGAATCCCTTAAACCTGGAGAGTTGAGACCCGTGGAATGGGTACCATGCAATATGACTTCAAAGGGTCTTCATTTGCTCACCAAAACTCTCCAATCCTATCACTGCTGCGTTTTTGCCCCTGTACTCACGATTGATTCACTTTCAGAGACATAGCAATCCATAGGTTTTAAGATACTTACTAGTCAGGTACATTATTAGGCGTTTAATATGGGGTTTTGAGTCCATTTCGTTGAGCAAGGAGTAGCTCTTGTCTATTATATATTTGGCTTAAGGAACTTTATCTGTGCTCATTTCAATCTCTGGTTTTATGCAGCACCCCAACTCACCTTTCCCCTTAAGCAAGCATAAGTTGGTTTTCTAAATTTGGGACCATGTTCTGTTTTGAAATTCAGTTCCTGTGTAGCCAAGTTTACATTCCGTGTATTAGTGATATCTTATGATGTTTCTTTTTCTGTGTGACTTATTTCAGTTAGAATCATCATACCTGAATCCACTCATTATGCTGCTATGGGCCTGATGACATAGATGTCATTGCTGAGTGATATTGCATTGTACGTAAGTACCACAACTTCTTTATCCATTTTTCGCTTTATGCGATATTGAACTTGTACCGTAAACGAGTTTCTTGTAAACAGAGCCATCCCAAACTTTGGGGTGGCTGTGTCTTTTTGATTTTAATTTCCCTAAGCTATAGGACCATAAGTGGAAGTGCCCTAGGCTCTGTTGCTTTGTTTTTTAGATGTTTCAGGAAACACCATACACTTCTCCCGAGTGGCTGTTGGCAAGTTACATCCCGCCCATCAGCATAACAAGGCTCCCAGTTCTCCATGGCCTGTCCTGCCTTTCTGGATTTTACACTTTTTTCAGATGGCCCTTTTGACGGGGGGGAAGTGAGACTTCATTGTAGTGCAGATTTCCTTTGCAAGCTTGCTTGGTTGGCCAAAAAGGGCGTATGCGTTTTTTCCTGAATATATTCAGGAAAAAACGCATACGCCCTTTTTGGCCAAGTGCATCATTGTCGACCTTCTGCCTCTTTTCCTATGCTTTAAATGCAATTCCAGTCTACCTCCTGAAATCGGTTTCCTGCAATTCTGCCCGGCTTTCAAGTCCTCTTGGCAGCCTTACTTCAGTATATTTTTGGATGATAGCTGTCATTTATAACTCTGCAGGTTTGTGAATTACAGTGCCCCTGAGCTCCTTTCTTCAACTCGCTTTCTTGTGAGCTGGCCGCAACACCGCAGGATTGCTTCAGGCCCTAATCTGGTTCCGGCATGGCACGCTGAGCCTTTGGTTAATTCCTCTTCCTGGTGGGAAATGAGAGTTAAATTTTCCCGTCCAGACACCTCCAGCTAGTCTCTCATTGGTTCTCCCTATTCCTGTTCATCTTCCGCGGAATTTGCAAACTGGGCCAAACAGGAGGTTAGAGGCACTGACTCTCCAAGTCGGGAGAGTGTTAGTAAAGCATCTGGAATGTTGCACCCGAGTACCAGGGGACGAGAACTGAGACATATTTCAACACGTCTCCCGATCACATGGTTGATCATACTCTGGGTTCCACATGCATGTTTTAGCTGAAGGAAGAATCCCTTAAACCTGGAGAGTTGAGACCCGTGGAATGGGTACCATGCAATATGACTTCAAAGGGTCTTCATTTGCTCACCAAAACTCTCCAATCCTATCACTGCTGCGTTTTTGCCCCTGTACTCACGATTGATTCACTTTCAGAGACATAGCAATCCATAGGTTTTAAGATACTTACTAGTCAGGTACATTATTAGGCGTTTAATATGGGGTTTTGAGTCCATTTCGTTGAGCAAGGAGTAGCTCTTGTCTATTACATATTTGGCTTAAGGAACTTTATCTGTGCTCATTTCAATCTCTGGTTTTATGCAGCACCCCAACTCACCTTTCCCCTTAAGCAAGCATAAGTTGGTTTTCTAAATTTGGGACCATGTTCTGTTTTGAAATTCAGTTCCTGTGTAGCCAAGTTTACATTCCGTGTATTAGTGATATCTTATGATGTTTCTTTTTCTGTGTGACTTATTTCAGTTAGAATCATCATACCTGAATCCACTCATTATGCTGCTATGGGCCTGATGACATAGATGTCATTGCTGAGTGATATTGCATTGTACGTAAGTACCACAACTTCTTTATCCATTTTTCGCTTTATGCGATATTGAACTTGTACCGTAAACGAGTTTCTTGTAAACAGAGCCATCCCAAACTTTGGGGTGGCTGTGTCTTTTTGATTTTAATTTCCCTAAGCTATAGGACCATAAGTGGAAGTGCCCTAGGCTCTGTTGCTTTGTTTTTTAGATGTTTCAGGAAACACCATACACTTCTCCCGAGTGGCTGTTGGCAAGTTACATCCCGCCCATCAGCATAACAAGGCTCCCAGTTCTCCATGGCCTGTCCTGCCTTTCTGGATTTTACACTTTTTTCAGATGGCCCTTTTGACGGGGGGGAAGTGAGACTTCATTGTAGTGCAGATTTCCTTTGCAAGCTTGCTTGGTTGGCCAAAAAGGGCGTATGCGTTTTTTCCTGAATATATTCAGGAAAAAACGCATACGCCCTTTTTGGCCAAGTGCATCATTGTCGACCTTCTGCCTCTTTTCCTATGCTTTAAATGCAATTCCAGTCTACCTCCTGAAATCGGTTTCCTGCAATTCTGCCCGGCTTTCAAGTCCTCTTGGCAGCCTTACTTCAGTATATTTTTGGATGATAGCTGTCATTTATAACTCTGCAGGTTTGTGAATTACAGTGCCCCTGAGCTCCTTTCTTCAACTCGCTTTCTTGTGAGCTGGCCGCAACACCGCAGGATTGCTTCAGGCCCTAATCTGGTTCCGGCATGGCACGCTGAGCCTTTGGTTAATTCCTCTTCCTGGTGGGAAATGAGAGTTAAATTTTCCCGTCCAGACACCTCCAGCTAGTCTCTCATTGGTTCTCCCTATTCCTGTTCATCTTCCGCGGAATTTGCAAACTGGGCCAAACAGGAGGTTAAAGGCACTGACTCTCCAAGTCGGGAGAGTGTTAGTAAAGCATCTGGAATGTTGCACCCGAGTACCAGGGGACGAGAACTGAGACATATTTCAACACGTCTCCCGATCACACGGTTGATCATACTCTGGGTTCCACATGCATGTTTTAGCTGTAGGAAGAATCCCTTAAAATTGGAGAGTTGAGACCCGTGGAATGGGTACCATGCAATATGACTTCAAAGGGTCTTCATTTGCTCACCAAAACTCTCCAATCCTATCACTGCTGCGTTTTTGCCCCTGTACACACGATTGATTCACTTTCAGAGACATAGCAATCCATAGGTTTTAAGATACTTACTAGTCAGGTACATTATTAGGCGTTTAATATGGGGTTTTGAGTCCATTTCGTTGAGCAAGGAGTAGCTCTTGTCTATTACATATTTGGCTTAAGGAACTTTATCTGTGCTCATTTCAATCTCTGGTTTTATGCAGCACCCCAACTCACCTTTCCCCTTAAGCAAGCATAAGTTGATTTTCTAAATTTCGGACCATGTTCTGTTTTGAAATTCAGTTCCTGTGTAGCCAAGTTTACATTCCATGTATTAGTGATATCTTATGATGTTTCTTTTTCTGTGTGACTTATTTCAGTTAGAATCATCATACCTGAATCCACTCATTATGCTGCTATGGGCCTGATGACATAGATGTCATTGCTGAGTGATATTGCATTGTACGTAATTACCACAATTTCTTTATCCATTTTTCCCTTTATGCGATATTGAACTTGTACCGTAAACGAGTTTCTTGTAAACAGAGCCATCCCAAACTTTGGGGTGGCTGTGTCTTTTTGATTTTAATTTCCCTAAGCTATAGGACCATAAGTGGAAGTGCCCTAGGCTCTGTTGCTTTGTTTTTTAGATGTTTCAGGAAACACCATACACTTCTCCTGAGTGGCTGTTGGCAATTTACATCCCGCCCATCAGCATAACAAGGCTCCCAGTTCTCCATGGCCTGTCCTGCCTTTCTGGATTTTACACTTTTTTCAGATGGCCCTTTTGATGGGGGGGGAAGTGAGACTTCATTGTAGTGCAGATTTCCTTTGCAAGCTTGCTTGGTTGGCCAAAAAGGGCGTATGCGTTTTTTCCTGAATATATTCAGGAAAAAACGCATACGCCCTTTTTGGCCAAGTGCATCATTGTCGACCTTCTGCCTCTTTTCCTATGCTTTAAATGCAATTCCAGTCTACCTCCTGAAATCGGTTTCCTGCAATTCTGCCCGGCTTTCAAGTCCTCTTGGCAGCCTTACTTCAGTATATTTTTGGATGATAGCTGTCATTTATAACTCTGCAGGTTTGTGAATTACAGTGCCCCTGAGCTCCTTTCTTCAACTCGCTTTCTTGTGAGCTGGCCGCAACACCGCAGGATTGCTTCAGGCCTTAATCTGATTCCGGCATGGCACGCTGAGCCTTTGGTTAATTCCTCTTCCTGGTGGGAAATGAGAGTTAAATTTTCCCGTCCAGACACCTCCAGCTAGTCTCTCATTGGTTCTCCCTATTCCTGTTCATCTTCCGCGGAATTTGCAAACTGGGCCAAACAGGAGGTTAAAGGCACTGACTCTCCAAGTCGGGAGAGTGTTAGTAAAGCATCTGGAATGTTGCACCCGAGTACCAGGGGACGAGAACTGAGACATATTTCAACACGTCTCCCGATCACACGGTTGATCATACTCTGGGTTCCACATGCATGTTTTAGCTGAAGGAAGAATCCCTTAAACCTGGAGAGTTGAGACCCGTGGAATGGGTACCATGCAATATGACTTCAAAGGGTCTTCATTTGCTCACCAAAACTCTCCAATCCTATCACTGCTGCGTTTTTGCCCCTGTACTCACGATTGATTCACTTTCAGAGACATAGCAATCCATAGGTTTTAAGATACTTACTAGTCAGGTACATTATTAGGCGTTTAATATGGGGTTTTGAGTCCATTTCGTTGAGCAAGGAGTAGCTCTTGTCTATTACATATTTGGCTTAAGGAAATTTATCTGTGCTCATTTCAATCTCTGGTTTTATGCAGCACCCCAACTCACCTTTCCCCTTAAGCAAGCATAAGTTGATTTTCTAAATTTGGGACCATGTTCTGTTTTGAAATTCAGTTCCTGTGTAGCCAAGTTTACATTCCGTGTATTAGTGATATCTTATGATGTTTCTTTTTCTGTGTGACTTATTTCAGTTAGAATCATCATACCTGAATCCACTCATTATGCTGCTATGGGCCTGATGACATAGATGTCATTGCTGAGTGATATTGCAGTGTACGTAAGTACCACAACTTCTTTATCCATTTTTCGCTTTATGCGATATTGAACTTGTACCGTAAACGAGTTTCTTGTAAACAGAGCCATCCCAAACTTTGGGGTGGCTGTGTCTTTTTGATTTTAATTTCCCTAAGCTATAGGACCATAAGTGGAAGTGCCCTAGGCTCTGTTGCTTTGTTTTTTAGATGTTTCAGGAAACACCATACACTTCTCCCCAGTGGCTATTGGCAATTTACATCCCGCCCATCAGCATAACAAGGCTCCCAGTTCTCCATAGCCTGTCCTGCCTTTCTGGATTTTACACTTTTTTCAGATGGCCCTTTTGACGGGGGGGAAGTGAGACTTCATTGTAGTGCAGATTTCCTTTGCAAGCTTGCTTGGTTGGCCAAAAAGGGCGTATGCGTTTTTTCCTGAATATATTCAGGAAAAAACGCATACGCCCTTTTTGGCCAAGTGCATCATTGTCGACCTTCTGCCTCTTTTCCTATGCTTTAAATGCAATTCCAGTCTACCTCCTGAAATCGGTTTCCTGCAATTCTGCCCGGCTTTCAAGTCCTCTTGGCAGCCTTACTTCAGTATATTTTTGGATGATAGCTGTCATTTATAACTCTGCAGGTTTGTGAATTACAGTGCCCCTGAGCTCCTTTCTTCAACTCGCTTTCTTGTGAGCTGGCCGCAACACCGCAGGATTGCTTCAGGCCCTAATCTGGTTCCGGCATGGCACGCTGAGCCTTTGGTTAATTCCTCTTCCTGGTGGGAAATGAGAGTTAAATTTTCCCGTCCAGACACCTCCAGCTAGTCTCTCATTGGTTCTCCCTATTCCTGTTCATCTTCCGCGGAATTTGCAAACTGGGCCAAACAGGAGGTTAAAGGCACTGACTCTCCAAGTCGGGAGAGTGTAGTAAAGCATCTGGAATGTTGCACCCGAGTACCAGGGGACGAGAACTGAGACATATTTCAACACGTCTCCCGATCACACGGTTGATCATACTCTGGGTTCCACATGCATGTTTTAGCTGAAGGAAGAATCCCTTAAACCTGGAGAGTTGAGACCCGTGGAATGGGTACCATGCAATATGACTTCAAAGGGTCTTCATTTGCTCACCAAAACTCTCCAATCCTATCACTGCTGCGTTTTTGCCCCTGTACTCACGATTGATTCACTTTCAGAGACATAGCAATCCATAGGTTTTAAGATACTTACTAGTCAGGTACATTATTAGGCGTTTAATATGGGGTTTTGAGTCCATTTCGTTGAGCAAGGAGTAGCTCTTGTCTATTACATATTTGGCTTAAGGAACTTTATCTGTGCTCATTTCAATCTCTGGTTTTATGCAGCACCCCAACTCAACTTTCCCCTTAAGCAAGCATAAGTTGGTTTTCTAAATTTGGGACCATGTTCTGTTTTGAAATTCAGTTCCTGTGTAGCCAAGTTTACAATCCGTGTATTAGTGATATCTTATGATGTTTCTTTTTCTGTGTCACTTATTTCAGTTAGAATCATCATACCTGAATCCACTCATTATGCTGCTATGGGCCTGATGACATAGATGTCATTGCTGAGTGATATTGCATTGTACGTAAGTACCACAACTTCTTTATCCATTTTTCGCTTTATGCGATATTGAACTTGTACCGTAAACGAGTTTCTTGTAAACAGAGCCATCCCAAACTTTGGGGTGGCTGTGTCTTTTTGATTTTAATTTCCCTAAGCTATAGGACCATAAGTGGAAGTGCCCTAGGCTCTGTTGCTTTGTTTTTTAGATGTTTCAGGAAACACCATACACTTCTCCCGAGTGGCTGTTGGCAAGTTACATCCCGCCCATCAGCATAACAAGGCTCCCAGTTCTCCATGGCCTGTCCTGCCTTTCTGGATTTTACACTTTTTTCAGATGGCCCTTTTGACCGGGGGGAAGTGAGACTTCATTGTAGTGCAGATTTCCTTTGCAAGCTTGCTTAGTTGGCCAAAAAGGGCATATGCGTTTTTTCCTGAATATATTCAGGAAAAAACGCATATGCCCTTTTTGGCCAAGTGCATCATTGTCGACCTTCTGCCTCTTTTCCTATGCTTTAAATGCAATTCCAGTCTACCTCCTGAAATCGGTTTCCTGCAATTCTGCCCGGCTTTCAAGTCCTCTTGGCAGCCTTACTTCAGTATATTTTTGGATGATAGCTGTCATTTATAACTCTGCAGGTTTGTGAATTACAGTGCCCCTGAGCTCCTTTCTTCAACTCGCTTTCTTGTGAGCTGGCCGCAACACCGCAGGATTGCTTCAGGCCCTAATCTGGTTCCGGCACGGCATGCTGAGCCTTTGCTTAATTGCTCTTCCTGGTGGGAAATGAGAGTTAAATTTTCCCGTCCAGACACCTCCAGCTAGTCTCTCATTGGTTCTCCCTATTCCTGTTCATCTTCCGCGGAATTTGCAAACTGGGCCAAACAGGAGGTTAAAGGCACTGACTCTCCAAGTCGGGAGAGTGTTAGTAAAGCATCTGGAATGTTGCACCCGAGTACCAGGGGACGAGAACTGAGACATATTTCAACACGTCTCCTGATCACACGGTTGATCATACTCTGGGTTCCACATGCATGTTTTAGCTGAAGGAAGAATTCCTTAAACCTGGAGAGTTGAGACCCGTGGAATGGGTACCATGCAATATGACTTCAAAGGGTCTTCATTTGCTCACCAAAACTCTCCAATCCTATCACTGCTGCGTTTTTGCCCCTGTACTCACGATTGATTCACTTTTAGAGACATAGCAATCCATAGGTTTTAAGATACTTACTAGTCAGGTACATTATTAGGCGTTTAATATGGGGTTTTGAGTCCATTTCGTTGAGCAAGGAGTAGCTCTTGTCTATTACATATTTGACTTAAGGAACTTTATCTGTGCTCATTTCAATCTCTGGTTTTATGCAGCACCCCAACTCACCTTTCCCCTTAAGCAAGCATAAGTTGGTTTTCTAAATTTGGGACCATGTTCTGTTTTGAAATTCAGTTCCTGTGTAGCCAAGTTTACATTCCGTGTATTAGTGATATCTTATGATGTTTCTTTTTCTGTGTGACTTATTTCAGTTAGAATCATCATACCTGAATCCACTCATTATGCTGCTATGGGCCTGATGACATAGATGTCATTGCTGAGTGATATTGCATTGTACGTAAGTACCACAACTTCTTTATCCATTTTTCGCTTTATGCGATATTGAACTTGTACCGTAAACGAGTTTCTTGTAAACAGAGCCATCCCAAACTTTCGGGTGGCTGTGTCTTTTTGATTTTAATTTCCCTAAGCTATAGGACCATAAGTGGAAGTGCCCTAGCCTCTGTTGCTTTGTTTTTTAGATGTTTCAGGAAACACCATACACTTCTCCCGAGTGGCTGTTGGCAAGTTACATCCCGCCCATCAGCATAACAAGGCTCCCAGTTCTCCATGGCCTGTCCTGCCTTTCTGGATTTTACACTTTTTTCAGATGGCCCTTTGACGGGGGGGGGGAAGTGAGACTTCATTGTAGTGCAGATTTCCTTTGCAAGCTTGCTTGGTTGGCCAAAAAGGGCGTATGCGTTTTTTCCTGAATATATTCAGGAAAAAACGCATACGCCCTTTTTGGCCAAGTGCATCATTGTCGACCTTCTGCCTCTTTTCCTATGCTTTAAATGCAATTCCAGTCTACCTCCTGAAATCGGTTTCCTGCAATTCTGCCCGGCTTTCAAGTCCTCTTGGCAGCCTTACTTCAGTATATTTTTGGATGATAGCTGTCATTTATAACTCTGCAGGTTTGTGAATTACAGTGCCCCTGAGCTCCTTTCTTCAACTCGCTTTCTTGTGAGCTGGCCGCAACACCGCAGGATTGCTTCAGGCCCTAATCTGGTTCCGGCACGGCACGCTGAGCCTTTGCTTAATTGCTCTTCCTGGTGGGAAATGAGAGTTAAATTTTCCCGTCCAGACACCTCCAGCTAGTCTCTCATTGGTTCTCCCTATTCCTGTTCATCTTCCGCGGAATTTGCAAACTGGGCCAAACAGGAGGTTAAAGGCACTGACTCTCCAAGTCGGGAGAGTGTTAGTAAAGCATCTGGAATGTTGCACCCGAGTACCAGGGGACGAGAACTGAGACATATTTCAACACGTCTCCCGATCACACGGTTGATCATACTCTGGGTTCCACATGCATGTTTTAGCTGAAGGAAGAATCCCTTAAACCTGGAGAGTTGAGACCCGTGGAATGGGTACCATGCAATATGACTTCAAAGGGTCTTCATTTGCTCACCAAAACTCTCCAATCCTATCACTGCTGCGTTTTTGCCCCTGTACTCACGATTGATTCACTTTCAGAGACATAGCAATCCATAGGTTTTAAGATACTTACTAGTCAGGTACATTATTAGGCGTTTAATATGGGGTTTTGAGTCCATTTCGTTGAGCAAGGAGTAGCTCTTGTCTATTACATATTTGGCTTAAGGAACTTTATCTGTGCTCATTTCAATCTCTGGTTTTATGCAGCACCCCAACTCACCTTTCCCCTTAAGCAAGCATAAGTTGGTTTTATAAATTTGAGACTCTGTTCTGTTTTTTAATCCAGTTCCTGTGTAGCCAAGTTTACATTCCGTGTATTAGTGATATCTTATGATGTTTCTTATTCTGTGTGAATTATTTCAGTTAGAATCATCATACCTGAATCCACTCATTATGCTGCTATGGGCCTGATGACATAGATGTCATTGCTGAGTGATATTGCATTGTACGTAAGTACCACAACTTCTTTATCCATTTTTCGCTTTATGCGATATTGAACTTGTACCGTAAACGAGTTTCTTGTAAACAGAGCCATCCCAAACTTTGGGGTGGCTGTGTCTTTTTGATTTTAATTTCCCTAAGCTATAGGACCATAAGTGGAAGTGCCCTAGGCTCTGTTGCTTTGTTTTTTAGATGTTTCAGGAAACACCATACACTTCTCCCGAGTGGCTGTTGGCAAGTTACATCCCGCCCATCAGCATAACAAGGCTCCCAGTTCTCCATGGCCTGTCCTGCCTTTCTGGATTTTACACTTTTTTCAGATGGCCCTTTTGACCCGGGGGAAGTGAGACTTCATTGTAGTGCAGATTTCCTTTGCAAGCTTGCTTAGTTGGCCAAAAAGGGCGTATGCGTTTTTTCCTGAATATATTCAGGAAAAAACGCATATGCCCTTTTTGGCCAAGTGCATCATTGTCGACCTTCTGCCTCTTTTCCTATGCTTTAAATGCAATTCCAGTCTACCTCCTGAAATCGGTTTCCTGCAATTCTGCCCGGCTTTCAAGTCCTCTTGGCAGCCTTACTTCAGTATATTTTTGGATGATAGCTGTCATTTATAACTCTGCAGGTTTGTGAATTACAGTGCCCCTGAGCT
The DNA here is from genome assembly GCF_937001465.1 of Orcinus orca. NCBI lineage: Eukaryota > Metazoa > Chordata > Mammalia > Artiodactyla > Delphinidae > Orcinus > Orcinus orca. The sequence goes on from NW_026044017.1 coordinate 29,010, forward strand.
CCTTTCTTCAACTCGCTTTCTTGTGAGCTGGCCGCAACACCGCAGGATTGCTTCAGGCCCTAATCTGGTTCCGGCACGGCACGCTGAGCCTTTGCTTAATTGCTCTTCCTGGTGGGAAATGAGAGTTAAATTTTCCCGTCCAGACACCTCCAGCTAGTCTCTCATTGGTTCTCCCTATTCCTGTTCATCTTCCGCGGAATTTGCAAACTGGGCCAAACAGGAGGTTAAAGGCACTGACTCTCCAAGTCGGGAGAGTGTTAGTAAAGCATCTGGAATGTTGCACCCGAGTACCAGGGGACGAGAACTGAGACATATTTCAACACGTCTCCCGATCACACGGTTGATCATACTCTGGGTTCCACATGCATGTTTTAGCTGAAGGAAGAATCCCTTAAACCTGGAGAGTTGAGACCCGTGGAATGGGTACCATGCAATGACTTCAAAGGGTCTTCATTTGCTCACCAAAACTCTCCAATCCTATCACTGCTGCGTTTTTGCCCCTGTACTCACGATTGATTCACTTTCAGAGACATAGCAATCCATAGGTTTTAAGATACTTACTAGTCAGGTACATTATTAGGCGTTTAATATGGGGTTTTGAGTCCATTTCGTTGAGCAAGGAGTAGCTCTTGTCTATTACATATTTGACTTAAGGAACTTTATCTGTGCTCATTTCAATCTCTGGTTTTATGCAGCACCCCAACTCACCTTTCCCCTTAAGCAAGCATAAGTTGGTTTTCTAAATTTGGGACCATGTTCTGTTTTGAAATTCAGTTCCTGTGTAGCCAAGTTTACATTCCGTGTATTAGTGATATCTTATGATGTTTCTTTTTCTGTGTGACTTATTTCAGTTAGAATCATCATACCTGAATCCACTCATTATGCTGCTATGGGCCTGATGACATAGATGTCATTGCTGAGTGATATTGCATTGTACGTAAGTACCACAACTTCTTTATCCATTTTTCGCTTTATGCGATATTGAACTTGTACCGTAAACGAGTTTCTTGTAAACAGAGCCATCCCAAACTTTCGGGTGGCTGTGTCTTTTTGATTTTAATTTCCCTAAGCTATAGGACCATAAGTGGAAGTGCCCTAGGCTCTGTTGCTTTGTTTTTTAGATGTTTCAGGAAACACCATACACTTCTCCCGAGTGGCTGTTGGCAAGTTACATCCCGCCCATCAGCATAACAAGGCTCCCAGTTCTCCATGGCCTGTCCTGCCTTTCTGGATTTTACACTTTTTTCAGATGGCCCTTTCACGGGGGCGGGGAAGTGAGACTTCATTGTAGTGCAGATTTCCTTTGCAAGCTTGCTTGGTTGGCCAAAAAGGGCGTATGCGTTTTTTCCTGAATATATTCAGGAAAAAACGCATACGCCCTTTTTGGCCAAGTGCATCATTGTCGACCTTCTGCCTCTTTTCCTATGCTTTAAATGCAATTCCAGTCTACCTCCTGAAATCGGTTTCCTGCAATTCTGCCCGGCTTTCAAGTCCTCTTGGCAGCCTTACTTCAGTATATTTTTGGATGATAGCTGTCATTTATAACTCTGCAGGTTTGTGAATTACAGTGCCCCTGAGCTCCTTTCTTCAACTCGCTTTCTTGTGAGCTGGCCGCAACACCGCAGGATTGCTTCAGGCCCTAATCTGGTTCCGGCACGGCACGCTGAGCCTTTGCTTAATTGCTCTTCCTGGTGGGAAATGAGAGTTAAATTTTCCCGTCCAGACACCTCCAGCTAGTCTCTCATTGGTTCTCCCTATTCCTGTTCATCTTCCGCGGAATTTGCAAACTGGGCCAAACAGGAGGTTAAAGGCACTGACTCTCCAAGTCGGGAGAGTGTTAGTAAAGCATCTGGAATGTTGCACCCGAGTACCAGGGGACGAGAACTGAGACATATTTCAACACGTCTCCCGATCACACGGTTGATCATACTCTGGGTTCCACATGCATGTTTTAGCTGAAGGAAGAATCCCTTAAACCTGGAGAGTTGAGACCCGTGGAATGGGTACCATGCAATATGACTTCAAAGGGTCTTCATTTGCTCACCAAAACTCTCCAATCCTATCACTGCTGCGTTTTTGCCCCTGTACTCACGATTGATTCACTTTCAGAGACATAGCAATCCATAGGTTTTAAGATACTTACTAGTCAGGTACATTATTAGGCGTTTAATATGGGGTTTTGAGTCCATTTCGTTGAGCAAGGAGTAGCTCTTGTCTATTACATATTTGGCTTAAGGAACTTTATCTGTGCTCATTTCAATCTCTGGTTTTATGCAGCACCCCAACTCACCTTTCCCCTTAAGCAAGCATAAGTTGGTTTTCTAAATTTGAGACTCTGTTCTGTTTTGTAATCCAGTTCCTGTGTAGCCAAGTTTACATTCCGTGTATTAGTGATATCTTATGATGTTTCTTATTCTGTGTGAATTATTTCAGTTAGAATCATCATACCTGAATCCACTCATTATGCTGCTATGGGCCTGATGACATAGATGTCATTGCTGAGTGATATTGCATTGTACGTAAGTACCACAACTTCTTTATCCATTTTTCGCTTTATGCGATATTGAACTTGCACCGAAAATGAGTTTCTTGTAAACAGAGCCATCCCAAACTTTGGGGTGGCTGTGTCTTTTTGATTTTAATTTCCCTAAGCTATAGGACCATAAGTGGAAGTGCCCTAGGCTCTGTTGCTTTGTTTTTTAGATGTTTCAGGAAACACCATACACTTCTCCCGAGTGGCTGTTGGCAAGTTACATCCCGCCCATCAGCATAACAAGGCTCCCAGTTCTCCATGGCCTGTCCTGCCTTTCTGGATTTTACACTTTTTTCAGATGGCCCTTTTGACGGGGGGGAAGTGAGACTTCATTGTAGTGCAGATTTCCTTTGCAAGCTTGCTTGGTTGGCCAAAAAGGGCGTATGCGTTTTTTCCTGAATATATTCAGGAAAAAACGCATACGCCCTTTTTGGCCAAGTGCATCATTGTCGACCTTCTGCCTCTTTTCCTATGCTTTAAATGCAATTCCAGTCTACCTCCTGAAATCGGTTTCCTGCAATTCTGCCCGGCTTTCAAGTCCTCTTGGCAGCCTTACTTCAGTATATTTTTGGATGATAGCTGTCATTTATAACTCTGCAGGTTTGTGAATTACAGTGCCCCTGAGCTCCTTTCTTCAACTCGCTTTCTTGTGAGCTGGCCGCAACACCGCAGGATTGCTTCAGGCCCTAATCTGGTTCTGGCATGGCACGCTGAGCCTTTGGTTAATTCCTCTTCCTGGTGGGAAATGAGAGTTAAATTTTCCCGTCCAGACACCTCCAGCTAGTCTCTCATTGGTTCTCCCTATTCCTGTTCATCTTCCGCGGAATTTGCAAACTGGGCCAAACAGGAGGTTAAAGGCACTGACTCTCCAAGTCGGGAGAGTGTTAGTAAAGCATCTGGAATGTTGCACCCGAGTACCAGGGGACGAGAACTGAGACATATTTCAACACGTCTCCCGATCACACGGTTGATCATACTCTGGGTTCCACATGCATGTTTTAGCTGAAGGAAGAATCCCTTAAACCTGGAGAGTTGAGACCCGTGGAATGGGTACCATGCAATATGACTTCAAAGGGTCTTCATTTGCTCACCAAAACTCTCCAATCCTATCACTGCTGCGTTTTTGCCCCTGTACTCACGATTGATTCACTTTCAGAGACATAGCAATCCATAGGTTTTAAGATACTTACTAGTCAGGTACATTATTAGGCGTTTAATATGGGGTTTTGAGTCCATTTCGTTGAGCAAGGAGTAGCTCTTGTCTATTACATATTTGGCTTAAGGAACTTTATCTGTGCTCATTTCAATCTCTGGTTTTATGCAGCACCCCAACTCACCATTCCCCTTAAGCAAGCATAAGTTGGTTTTCTAAATTTGGGACCATGTTCTGTTTTGAAATTCAGTTCCTGTGTAGCCAAGTTTACATTCCGTGTATTAGTGATATCTTATGATGTTTCTTTTTCTGTGTGACTTATTTCAGTTAGAATCATCATACCTGAATCCACTCATTATGCTGCTATGGGCCTGATGACATAGATGTCATAGCTGAGTGATATTGCATTGTACGTAAGTACCACAACTTCTTTATCCATTTTTCGCTTTATGCGATATTGAACTTGTACCGTAAACGAGTTTCTTGTAAACAGAGCCATCCCAAACTTTGGGGTGGCTGTGTCTTTTTGATTTTAATTTCCCTAAGCTATAGGACCATAAGTGGAAGTGCCCTAGGCTCTGTTGCTTTGTTTTTTAGATGTTTCAGGAAACACCATACACTTCTCCCGAGTGGCTGTTGGCAATTTACATCCCGCCCATCAGCATAACAAGGCTCCCAGTTCTCCATGGCCTGTCCTGCCTTTCTGGATTTTACACTTTTTTCAGATGGCCCTTTTGACGGGGGGGAAGTGAGACTTCATTGTAGTGCAGATTTCCTTTGCAAGCTTGCTTGGTTGGCCAAAAAGGGCGTATGCGTTTTTTCCTGAATATATTCAGGAAAAAACGCATACGCCCTTTTTGGCCAAGTGCATCATTGTCGACCTTCTGCCTCTTTTCCTATGCTTTAAATGCAATTCCAGTCTACCTCCTGAAATCGGTTTCCTGCAATTCTGCCCGGCTTTCAAGTCCTCTTGGCAGCCTTACTTCAGTATATTTTTGGATGATAGCTGTCATTTATAACTCTGCAGGTTTGTGAATTACAGTGCCCCTGAGCTCCTTTCTTCAACTCGCTTTCTTGTGAGCTGGCCGCAACACCGCAGGATTGCTTCAGGCCCTAATCTGGTTCCGGCATGGCACGCTGAGCCTTTGGTTAATTCCTCTTCCTGGTGGGAAATGAGAGTTAAATTTTCCCGTCCAGACACCTCCAGCTAGTCTCTCATTGGTTCTCCGTATTCCTGTTCATCTTCCGCGGAATTTGCAAACTGGGCCAAACAGGAGGTTAAAGGCACTGACTCTCCAAGTCGGGAGAGTGTAGTAAAGCATCTGGAATGTTGCACCCGAGTACCAGGGGACGAGAACTGAGACATATTTCAACACGTCTCCCGATCACACGGTTGATCATACTCTGGGTTCCACATGCATGTTTTAGCTGAAGGAAGAATCCCTTAAACCTGGAGAGTTGAGACCCGTGGAATGGGTACCATGCAATATGACTTCAAAGGGTCTTCATTTGCTCACCAAAACTCTCCAATCCTATCACTGCTGCGTTTTTGCCCCTGTACACACGATTGATTCACTTTCAGAGACATAGTAATCCATAGGTTTTAAGATACTTACTAGTCAGGTACATTATTAGGCGTTTAATATGGGGTTTTGAGTCCATTTCGTTGAGCAAGGAGTAGCTCTTGTCTATTACATATTTGACTTAAGGAACTTTATCTGTGCTCATTTCAATCTCTGGTTTTATGCAGCACCCCAACTCACCTTTCCCCTTAAGCAAGCATAAGTTGGTTTTCTAAATTTGGGACCATGTTCTGTTTTGAAATCCAGTTCCTGTGTAGCCAAGTTTACATTCCATGTATTAGTGATATCTTATGATGTTTCTTTTTCTGTGTGACTTATTTCAGTTAGAATCATCATACCTGAATCCACTCATTATGCTGCTATGGGCCTGATGACATAGATGTCATTGCTGAGTGATATTGCATTGTACGTAAGTACCACAACTTCTTTATCCATTTTTCGCTTTATGCGATATTGAACTTGTACCGTAAACGAGTTTCTTGTAAACAGAGCCATCCCAAACTTTGGGGTGGCTGTGTCTTTTTGATTTTAATTTCCCTAAGCTATAGGACCATAAGTGGAAGTGCCCTAGGCTCTGTTGCTTTGTTTTTTAGATGTTTCAGGAAACACCATACACTTCTCCCGAGTGGCTGTTGGCAAGTAACATCCCACCCATCAGCATAACAAGGCTCCCAGTTCTCCATGGCCTGTCCTGCCTTTCTGGATTTTACACTTTTTTCAGATGGCCCTTTTGATGGGGGGGAAGTGAGACTTCATTGTAGTGCAGATTTCCTTTGCAAGCTTGCTTGGTTGGCCAAAAAGTGCGTATGCGTTTTTTCCTGAATATATTCAGGAAAAAACGCATACGCCCTTTTTGGCCAAGTGCATCATTGTCGACCTTCTGCCTCTTTTCCTATGCTTTAAATGCAATTCCAGTCTACCTCCTGAAATCGGTTTCCTGCAATTCTGCCCGGCTTTCAAGTCCTCTTGGCAGCCTTACTTCAGTATATTTTTGGATGATAGCTGTCATTTATAACTCTGCAGGTTTGTGAATTACAGTGCCCCTGAGCTCCTTTCTTCAACTCGCTTTCTTGTGAGCTGGCCGCAACACCGCAGGATTGCTTCAGGCCCTAATCTGGTTCCGGCATGGCACGCTGAGCCTTTGGTTAATTCCTCTTCCTGGTGGGAAATGAGAGTTAAATTTTCCCGTCCAGACACCTCCAGCTAGTCTCTCATTGGTTCTCCCTATTCCTGTTCATCTTCCGTGGAATTTGCAAACTGGGCCAAACAGGAGGTTAAAGGCACTGACTCTCCAAGTCAGGAGAGTGTTAGTAAAGCATCTGGATTGTTGCACCCGAGTACCAGGGGACGAGAACTGAGACATATTTCAACACGTCTCCCGATCACACGGTTGATCATACTCTGGGTTCCACATGCATGTTTTAGCTGAAGGAAGAATCCCTTAAACCTGGAGAGTTGAGACCCGTGGAATGGGTACCATGCAATATGACTTCAAAGGGTCTTCATTTGCTCACCAAAACTCTCCAATCCTATCACTGCTGCGTTTTTGCCCCTGTACTCACGATTGATTCACTTTCAGAGACATAGCAATCCATAGGTTTTAAGATACTTAGTAGTCAGGCACATTATTAGGCGTTTAATATGGGGTTTTGAGTCCATTTCGTTGAGCAAGGAGTAGCTCTTGTCTATTACATATTTGGCTTAAGGAACATTATCTGTGCTCATTTCAATCTCTGGTTTTATGCAGCACCCCAACTCACCTTTCCCCTTAAGCAAGCATAAGTTGGTTTTCTAAATTTGGGACCATGTTCTGTTTTGAAATCCAGTTCCTGTGTAGCCAAGTTTACATTCCGTGTATTAGTGATATCTTATGATATTTCTTTTTCTGTGTGACTTATTTCAGTTAGAATCATCATACCTGAATCCACTCATTATGCTGCTATGGGCCTGATGACATAGATGTCATTGCTGAGTGATATTGCATTGTACGTAAGTACCACAACTTCTTTATCCATTTTTCGCTTTATGCGATATTGACCTTGTACCGTAAACGAGTTTCTTGTAAACAGAGCCATCCCAAATTTTGGGGTGGCTGTGTCTTTTTGATTTTAATTTCCCTAAGCTATAGGACCATAAGTGGAAGTGCCCTAGGCTCTGTTGCTTTGTTTTTTAGATGTTTCAGGAAACACCATACACTTCTCCCGAGTGGCTGTTGGCAAGTTACATCCCGCCCATCAGCATAACAAGGCTCCCAGTTCTCCATGGCCTGTCCTGCCTTTCTGGATTTTACACTTTTTTCAGATGGCCCTTTTGATGGGGGGGGGGGAGTGAGACTTCATTGTAGTGCAGATTTCCTTTGCAAGCTTGCTTGGTTGGCCAAAAAGGGCGTATGCGTTTTTTCCTGAATATATTCAGGAAAAAACGCATACGCCCTTTTTGGCCAAGTGCATCATTGTCGACCTTCTGCCTCTTTTCCTATGCTTTAAGTGCAATTCCAGTCTACCTCCTGAAATCGGTTTCCTGCAATTCTGCCCGGCTTTCAAGTCCTCTTGGCAGCCTTACTTCAGTATATTTTTGGATGATAGCTGTCATTTATAACTCTGCAGGTTTGTGAATTACAGTGCCCCTGAGCTCCTTTCTTCAACTCGCTTTCTTGTGAGCTGGCCGCAACACCGCAGGATTGCTTCAGGCCCTAATCTGGTTCCGGCATGGCACGCTGAGCCTTTGGTTAATTCCTCTTCCTGGTGGGAAATGAGAGTTAAATTTTCCCGTCCAGACACCTCCAGCTATTCTCTCATTGGTTCTCCCTATTCCTGTTCATCTTCCGTGGAATTTGCAAACTGGGCCAAACAGGAGGTTAAAGGCACTGACTCTCCAAGTCGGGAGAGTGTTAGTAAAGCATCTGGATTGTTGCACCCGAGTACCAGGGGACGAGAACTGAGACATATTTCAACACGTCTCCCGATAACACGGTTGATCATACTCTGGGTTCCACATGCATGTTTTAGCTGAAGGAAGAATCCCTTAAACCTGGAGAGTTGAGACCCGTGGAATGGGTACCATGCAATATGACTTCAAAGGGTCTTCATTTGCTCACCAAAACTCTCCAATCCTATCACTGCTGCGTTTTTGCCCCTGTACTCACGATTGATTCACTTTCAGAGACATAGCAATCCATAGGTTTTAAGATACTTACTAGTCAGGTACATTATTAGGCGTTTAATATGGGGTTTTGAGTCCATTTCGTTGAGCAAGGAGTAGCTCTTGTCTATTACATATTTGGCTTAAGGAACTTTATCTGTGCTCATTTCAATCTCTGGTTTTATGCAGCACCCCAACTCACCTTTCCCCTTAAGCAAGCATAAGTTGGTTTTCTAAATTTGGGACCATGTTCTGTTTTGAAATCCAGTTCCTGTGTAGCCAAGTTTACATTCCGTGTATTAGTGATATCTTGTGATGTTTCTTTTTCTGTGTGACTTATTTCAGTTAGAATCATCATACCTGAATCCACTCATTATGCTGCTATGGGCCTGATGACATAGATGTCATTGCTGAGTGATATTGCATTGTACGTAAGTACCACAACTTCTTTATCCATTTTTCGCTTTATGCGATATTGAACTTGTACCGTAAACGAGTTTCTTGTAAACAGAGCCATCCCAAACTTTGGGGTGGCTGTGTCTTTTTGATTTTAATTTCCCTAAGCTATAGGACCATAAGTGGAAGTGCCCTAGGCTCTGTTGCTTTGTTTTTTAGATGTTTCAGGAAACACCATACACTTCTCCCGAGTGGCTGTTGGCAAGTTACATCCCGCCCATCAGCATAACAAGGCTCCCAGTTCTCCATGGCCTGTCCTGCCTTTCTGGATTTTACACTTTTTTCAGATGGCCCTTTTGACGGGGGGGAAGTGAGACTTCATTGTAGTGCAGATTTCCTTTGCAAGCTTGCTTGGTTGGCCAAAAAGGGCGCATGCGTTTTTTCCTGAATATATTCAGGAAAAAACGCATACGCCCTTTTTGGCCAAGTGCATCATTGTCGACCTTCTGCCTCTTTTCCTATGCTTTAAATGCAATTCCAGTCTACCTCCTGAAATCGGTTTCCTGCAATTCTGCCCGGCTTTCAAGTCCTCTTGGCAGCCTTACTTCAGTATATTTTTGGATGATAGCTGTCATTTATAACTCTGAAGGTTTGTGAATTACAGTGCCCCTGAGCTCCTTTCTTCAACTCGCTTTCTTGTGAGCTGGCCGCAACACCGCAGGATTGCTTCAGGCCCTAATCTGGTTCCGGCATGGCACGCTGAGCCTTTGGTTAATTCCTCTTCCTGGTGGGAAATGAGAGTTAAATTTTCCCGTCCAGACACCTCCAGCTAGTCTCTCATTGGTTCTCCCTATTCCTGTTCATCTTCCGTGGAATTTGCAAACTGGGCCAAACAGGAGGTTAAAGGCACTGACTCTCCAAGTCGGGAGAGTGTTAGTAAAGCATCTGGAATGTTGCACCCGAGTACCAGGGGACGAGAACTGAGACATATTTCAACACGTCTCCCGATCACACGGTTGATCATACTCTGGGTTCCACATGCATGTTTTAGCTGAAGGAAGAATCCCTTAAACCTGGAGAGTTGAGACCCGTGGAATGGGTACCATGCAATATGACTTCAAAGGGTCTTCATTTGCTCACCAAAACTCTCCAATCCTATCACTGCTGCGTTTTTGCCCCTGTACTCACGATTGATTCACTTTCAGAGACATAGCAATCCATAGGTTTTAAGATACTTAGTAGTCAGGTACATTATTAGGCGTTTAATATGGGGTTTTGAGTCCATTTCGTTGAGCAAGGAGTAGCTCTTGTCTATTACATATTTGGCTTAAGGAACTTTATCTGTGCTCATTTCAATCTCTGGTTTTATGCAGCACCCCAACTCACCTTTCCCCTTAAGCAAGCATAAGTTGGTTTTCTAAATTTGGGACCATGTTCTGTTTTGAAATCCAGTTCCTGTGTAGCCAAGTTTACATTCCGTGTATTAGTGATATCTTATGATGTTTCTTTTTCTGTGTGACTTATTTCAGTTAGAATCATCATACCTGAATCCACTCATTATGCTGCTATGGGCCTGATGACATAGATGTCATTGCTGAGTGATATTGCATTGTACGTAAGTACCACAACTTCTTTATCCATTTTTCGCTTTATGCGATATTGAACTTGTACCGTAAACGAGTTTCTTGTAAACAGAGCCATCCCAAACTTTGGGGTGGCTGTGTCTTTTTGATTTTAATTTCCCTAAGCTATAGGACCATAAGTGGAAGTGCCCTAGGCTCTGTTGCTTTGTTTTTTAGATGTTTCAGGAAACACCATACACTTCTCCTGAGTGGCTGTTGGCAAGTTACATCCCGCCCATCAGCATAACAAGGCTCCCAGTTCTCCATGGCCTGTCCTGCCTTTCTGGATTTTACACTTTTTTCAGATGGCCCTTTTGACGGGGGGAAGTGAGACTTCATTGTAGTGCAGATTTCCTTTGCAAGCTTGCTTGGTTGGCCAAAAAGGGCGCATGCGTTTTTTCCTGAATATATTCAGGAAAAAACGCATACGCCCTTTTTGGCCAAGTGCATCATTGTCGACCTTCTGCCTCTTTTCCTATGCTTTAAATGCAATTCCAGTCTACCTCCTGAAATCGGTTTCCTGCAATTCTGCCCGGCTTTCAAGTCCTCTTGGCAGCCTTACTTCAGTATATTTTTGGATGATAGCTGTCATTTATAACTCTGAAGGTTTGTGAATTACAGTGCCCCTGAGCTCCTTTCTTCAACTCGCTTTCTTGTGAGCTGGCCGCAACACCGCAGGATTGCTTCAGGCCCTAATCTGGTTCCGGCATGGCACGCTGAGCCTTTGGTTAATTCCTCTTCCTGGTGGGAAATGAGAGTTAAATTTTCCCGTCCAGACACCTCCAGCTAGTCTCTCATTGGTTCTCCCTATTCCTGTTCATCTTCCGCGGAATTTGCAAACTGGGCCAAACAGGAGGTTAAAGGCACTGACTCTCCAAGTCGGGAGAGTGTTAGTAAAGCATCTGGAATGTTGCACCCGAGTACCAGGGGACGAGAACTGAGACATATTTCAACACGTCTCCCGATCACACGGTTGATCATACTCTGGGTTCCACATGCATGTTTTAGCTGAAGGAAGAATCCCTTAAACCTGGAGAGTTGAGACCCGTGGAATGGGTACCATGCAATATGACTTCAAAGGGTCTTCATTTGCTCACCAAAACTCTCCAATCCTATCACTGCTGCGTTTTTGCCCCTGTACTCACGATTGATTCACTTTCAGAGACATAGCAATCCATAGGTTTTAAGATACTTACTAGTCAGGTACATTATTAGGCGTTTAATATGGGGTTTTGAGTCCATTTCGTTGAGCAAGGAGTAGCTCTTGTCTATTACATATTTGGCTTAAGGAACTTTATCTGTGCTCATTTCAATCTCTGGTTTTATGCAGCACCCCAACTCACCTTTCCCCTTAAGCAAGCATAAGTTGGTTTTCTAAATTTGGGACCATGTTCTGTTTTGAAATTCAGTTCCTGTGTAGCCAAGTTTACATTCCGTGTATTAGTGATATCTTATGATGTTTCTTTTTCTGTGTGACTTATTTCAGTTAGAATCATCATACCTGAATCCACTCATTATGCTGCTATGGGCCTGATGACATAGATGTCATTGCTGAGTGATATTGCATTGTACGTAAGTACCACAACTTCTTTATCCATTTTTCGCTTTATGCGATATTGAACTTGTACCGTAAACGAGTTTCTTGTAAACAGAGCCATCCCAAACTTTGGGGTGGCTGTGTCTTTTTGATTTTAATTTCCCTAAGCTATAGGACCATAAGTGGAAGTGCCCTAGGCTCTGTTGCTTTGTTTTTTAGATGTTTCAGGAAACACCATACACTTCTCCCGAGTGGCTGTTGGCAAGTAACATCCCGCCCATCAGCATAACAAGGCTCCCAGTTCTCCATTGCCTGTCCTGCCTTTCTGAATTTTACACTTTTTTCAGATGGCCCTTTTGACGGGGGGGAAGTGAGACTTCATTGTAGTGCAGATTTCCTTTGCAAGCTTGCTTGGTTGGCCAAAAAGGGCGTATGCGTTTTTTCCTGAATATATTCAGGAAAAAACGCATACGCCCTTTTTGGCCAAGTGCATCATTGTCGACCTTCTGCCTCTTTTCCTATGCTTTAAATGCAATTCCAGTCTACCTCCTGAAATCGGTTTCCTGCAATTCTGCCCGGCTTTCAAGTCCTCTTGGCAGCCTTACTTCAGTATATTTTTGGATGATAGCTGTCATTTATAACTCTGCAGGTCTGTGAATTACAGTGCCCCTGAGCTCCTTTCTTCAACTCGCTTTCTTGTGAGCTGGCCGCAACACCGCAGGATTGCTTCAGGCCCTAATCTGGTTCCGGCACGGCACGCTGAGCCTTTGCTTAATTGCTCTTCCTGGTGGGAAATGAGAGTTAAATTTTCCCGTCCAGACACCTCCAGCTAGTCTCTCATTGGTTCTCCCTATTCCTGTTCATCTTCCGCGGAATTTGCAAACTGGGCCAAACAGGAGGTTAAAGGCACTGACTCTCCAAGTCGGGAGAGTGTTAGTAAAGCATCTGGAATGTTGCACCCGAGTACCAGGGGACGAGAACTGAGACATATTTCAACACGTCTCCCGATCACACGGTTGATCATACTCTGGGTTCCACATGCATGTTTTAGCTGAAGGAAGAATCCCTTAAACCTGGAGAGTTGAGACCCGTGGAATGGGTACCATGCAATATGACTTCAAAGGGTCTTCATTTGCTCACCAAAACTCTCCAATCCTATCACTGCTGCGTTTTTGCCCCTGTACTCACGATTGATTCACTTTCAGAGACATAGCAATCCATAGGTTTTAAGATACTTACTAGTCAGGTACATTATTAGGCGTTTAATATGGGGTTTTGAGTCCATTTCGTTGAGCAAGAGAGCTCTTGTCTATTACATATTTGGCTTAAGGAACTTTATCTGTGCTCATTTCAATCTCTGGTTTTATGCAGCACCCCAACTCACCTTTCCCCTTAAGCAAGCATAAGTTGGTTTTCTAAATTTGGGACCATGTTCTGTTTTGAAATCCAGTTCCTGTGTAGCCAAGTTTACATTCCGTGTATTAGTGATATCTTATGATGTTTCTTTTTCTGTGTGACTTATTTCAGTTAGAATCATCATACCTGAATCCACTCATTATGCTGCTATGGGCCTGATGACATAGATGTCATTGCTGAGTGATATTGCATTGTACGTAAGTACCACAACTTCTTTATCCATTTTTCGCTTTATGCGATATTGAACTTGTACCGTAAACGAGTTTCTTGTAAACAGAGCCATCCCAAATTTTGGGGGTGGCTGTGTCTTTTTGATTTTAATTTCCCTAAGCTATAGGACCATAAGTGGAAGTGCCCTAGGCTCTGTTGCTTTGTTTTTTAGATGTTTCAGGAAACACCATACACTTCTCCCGAGTGGCTGTTGGCAATTTACATCCCGCCCATCAGCATAACAAGGCTCCCAGTTGTCCATGGCCTGTCCTGCCTTTCTGGATTTTACACTTTTTTCAGATGGCCCTTTTGATGGGGGGGGGGGAGTGAGACTTCATTGTAGTGCAGATTTCCTTTGCAAGCTTGCTTGGTTGGCCAAAAAGGGCGTATGCGTTTTTTCCTGAATATATTCAGGAAAAAACGCATACGCCCTTTTTGGCCAAGTGCATCATTGTCGACCTTCTGCCTCTTTTCCTATGCTTTAAATGCAATTCCAGTCTACCTCCTGAAATCGGTTTCCTGCAATTCTGCCCGGCTTTCAAGTCCTCTTGGCAGCCTTACTTCAGTATATTTTTGGATGATAGCTGTCATTTATAACTCTGCAGGTTTGTGAATTACAGTGCCCCTGAGCTCCTTTCTTCAACTCGCTTTCTTGTGAGCTGGCCGCAACACCGCAGGATTGCTTCAGGCCCTAATCTGGTTCCGGCATGGCACGCTGAGCCTTTGGTTAATTCCTCTTCCTGGTGGGAAATGAGAGTTAAATTTTCCCGTCCAGACACCTCCAGCTAGTCTCTCATTGGTTCTCTCCCTATTCCTGTTCATCTTCCGTGGAATTTGCAAACTGGGCCAAACAGGAGGTTAAAGGCACTGACTCTCCAAGTCGGGAGAGTGTTAGTAAAGCATCTGGATTGTTGCACCCGAGTACCAGGGGACGAGAACTGAGACATATTTCAACACGTCTCCCGATAACACGGTTGATCATACTCTGGGTTCCACATGCATGTTTTAGCTGAAGGAAGAATCCCTTAAACCTGGAGAGTTGAGACCCGTGGAATGGGTACCATGCAATATGACTTCAAAGGGTCTTCATTTGCTCACCAAAACTCTCCAATCCTATCACTGCTGCGTTTTTGCCCCTGTACTCACGATTGATTCACTTTCAGAGACATAGCAATCCATAGGTTTTAAGATACTTACTAGTCAGGTACATTATTAGGCGTTTAATATGGGGTTTTGAGTCCATTTCGTTGAGCAAGGAGTAGCTCTTGTCTATTACATATTTGGCTTAAGGAACTTTATCTGTGCTCATTTCAATCTCTGGTTTTATGCAGCACCCCAACTCACCTTTCCCCTTAAGCAAGCATAAGTTGGTTTTCTAAATTTGGGACCATGTTCTGTTTTGAAATCCAGTTCCTGTGTAGCCAAGTTTACATTCCGTGTATTAGTGATATCTTATGATGTTTCTTTTTCTGTGTGACTTATTTCAGTTAGAATCATCATACCTGAATCCACTCATTATGCTGCTATGGGCCTGATGACATAGATGTCATTGCTGAGTGATATTGCATTGTACGTAAGTACCACAACTTCTTTATCCATTTTTCGCTTTATGCGATATTGAACTTGTACCGTAAACGAGTTTCTTGTAAACAGAGCCATCCCAAACTTTGGGGTGGCTGTGTCTTTTTGATTTTAATTTCCCTAAGCTATAGGACCATAAGTGGAAGTGCCCTAGGCTCTGTTGCTTTGTTTTTTAGATGTTTCAGGAAACACCATACACTTCTCCCGAGTGGCTGTTGGCAAGTTACATCCCGCCCATCAGCATAACAAGGCTCCCAGTTCTCCATGGCCTGTCCTGCCTTTCTGGATTTTACACTTTTTTCAGATGGCCCTTTTGACGGGGGGGAAGTGAGACTTCATTGTAGTGCAGATTTCCCTTGCAAGCTTGCTTGGTTGGCCAAAAAGGGCGCATGCGTTTTTTCCTGAATATATTCAGGAAAAAACGCATACGCCCTTTTTGGCCAAGTGCATCATTGTCGACCTTCTGCCTCTTTTCCTATGCTTTAAATGCAATTCCAGTCTACCTCCTGAAATCGGTTTCCTGCAATTCTGCCCGGCTTTCAAGTCCTCTTGGCAGCCTTACTTCAGTATATTTTTGGATGATAGCTGTCATTTATAACTCTGAAGGTTTGTGAATTACAGTGCCCCTGAGCTCCTTTCTTCAACTCGCTTTCTTGTGAGCTGGCCGCAACACCGCAGGATTGCTTCAGGCCCTAATCTGGTTCCGGCATGGCACGCTGAGCCTTTGGTTAATTCCTCTTCCTGGTGGGAAATGAGAGTTAAATTTTCCCGTCCAGACACCTCCAGCTAGTCTCTCATTGGTTCTCCCTATTCCTGTTCATCTTCCGTGGAATTTGCAAACTGGGCCAAACAGGAGGTTAAAGGCACTGACTCTCCAAGTCGGGAGAGTGTTAGTAAAGCATCTGGAATGTTGCACCCGAGTACCAGGGGACGAGAACTGAGACATATTTCAACACGTCTCCCGATCACACGGTTGATCATACTCTGGGTTCCACATGCATGTTTTAGCTGAAGGAAGAATCCCTTAAACCTGGAGAGTTGAGACCCGTGGAATGGGTACCATGCAATATGACTTCAAAGGGTCTTCATTTGCTCACCAAAACTCTCCAATCCTATCACTGCTGCGTTTTTGCCCCTGTACTCACGATTGATTCACTTTCAGAGACATAGCAATCCATAGGTTTTAAGATACTTAGTAGTCAGGTACATTATTAGGCGTTTAATATGGGGTTTTGAGTCCATTTCGTTGAGCAAGGAGTAGCTCTTGTCTATTACATATTTGGCTTAAGGAACTTTATCTGTGCTCATTTCAATCTCTGGTTTTATGCAGCACCCCAACTCACCTTTCCCCTTAAGCAAGCATAAGTTGGTTTTCTAAATTTGGGACCATGTTCTGTTTTGAAATCCAGTTCCTGTGTAGCCAAGTTTACATTCCGTGTATTAGTGATATCTTATGATGTTTCTTTTTCTGTGTGACTTATTTCAGTTAGAATCATCATACCTGAATCCACTCATTATGCTGCTATGGGCCTGATGACATAGATGTCATTGCTGAGTGATATTGCATTGTACGTAAGTACCACAACTTCTTTATCCATTTTTCGCTTTATGCGATATTGAACTTGTACCGTAAACGAGTTTCTTGTAAACAGAGCCATCCCAAACTTTGGGGTGGCTGTGTCTTTTTGATTTTAATTTCCCTAAGCTATAGGACCATAAGTGGAAGTGCCCTAGGCTCTGTTGCTTTGTTTTTTAGATGTTTCAGGAAACACCATACACTTCTCCTGAGTGGCTGTTGGCAAGTTACATCCCGCCCATCAGCATAACAAGGCTCCCAGTTCTCCATGGCCTGTCCTGCCTTTCTGGATTTTACACTTTTTTCAGATGGCCCTTTTGACGGGGGGAAGTGAGACTTCATTGTAGTGCAGATTTCCTTTGCAAGCTTGCTTGGTTGGCCAAAAAGGGCGCATGCGTTTTTTCCTGAATATATTCAGGAAAAAACGCATACGCCCTTTTTGGCCAAGTGCATCATTGTCGACCTTCTGCCTCTTTTCCTATGCTTTAAATGCAATTCCAGTCTACCTCCTGAAATCGGTTTCCTGCAATTCTGCCCGGCTTTCAAGTCCTCTTGGCAGCCTTACTTCAGTATATTTTTGGATGATAGCTGTCATTTATAACTCTGCAGGTTTGTGAATTACAGTGCCCCTGAGCTCCTTTCTTCAACTCGCTTTCTTGTGAGCTGGCCGCAACACCGCAGGATTGCTTCAGGCCCTAATCTGATTCCGGCATGGCACGCTGAGCCTTTGGTTAATTCCTCTTCCTGGTGGGAAATGAGAGTTAAATTTTCCCGTCCAGACACCTCCAGCTAGTCTCTCATTGGTTCTCCCTATTCCTGTTCATCTTCCGCGGAATTTGCAAACTGGGCCAAACAGGAGGTTAAAGGCACTGACTCTCCAAGTCGGGAGAGTGTTAGTAAAGCATCTGGAATGTTGCACCCGAGTACCAGGGGACGAGAACTGAGACATATTTCAACACGTCTCCCGATCACACGGTTGATCATACTCTGGGTTCCACATGCATGTTTTAGCTGAAGGAAGAATCCCTTAAACCTGGAGAGTTGAGACCCGTGGAATGGGTACCATGCAATATGACTTCAAAGGGTCTTCATTTGCTCACCAAAACTCTCCAATCCTATCACTGCTGCGTTTTTGCCCCTGTACTCACGATTGATTCACTTTCAGAGACATAGCAATCCATAGGTTTTAAGATACTTACTAGTCAGGTACATTATTAGGCGTTTAATATGGGGTTTTGAGTCCATTTCGTTGAGCAAGGAGTAGCTCTTGTCTATTACATATTTGGCTTAAGGAACTTTATCTGTGCTCATTTCAATCTCTGGTTTTATGCAGCACCCCAACTCACCTTTCCCCTTAAGCAAGCATAAGTTGATTTTCTAAATTTGGGACCATGTTCTGTTTTGAAATTCAGTTCCTGTGTAGCCAAGTTTACATTCCGTGTATTAGTGATATCTTATGATGTTTCTTTTTCTGTGTGACTTATTTCAGTTAGAATCATCATACCTGAATCCACTCATTATGCTGCTATGGGCCTGATGACATAGATGTCATTGCTGAGTGATATTGCATTGTACGTAAGTACCACAACTTCTTTATCCATTTTTCGCTTTATGCGATATTGAACTTGTACCGTAAACGAGTTTCTTGTAAACAGAGCCATCCCAAACTTTGGGGTGGCTGTGTCTTTTTGATTTTAATTTCCCTAAGCTATAGGACCATAAGTGGAAGTGCCCTAGGCTCTGTTGCTTTGTTTTTTAGATGTTTCAGGAAACACCATACACTTCTCCCGAGTGGCTGTTGGCAAGTAACATCCCGCCCATCAGCATAACAAGGCTCCCAGTTCTCCATGGCCTGTCCTGCCTTTCTGAATTTTACACTTTTTTCAGATGGCCCTTTTGACGGGGGGGAAGTGAGACTTCATTGTAGTGCAGATTTCCTTTGCAAGCTTGCTTGGTTGGCCAAAAAGGGCGTATGCGTTTTTTCCTGAATATATTCAGGAAAAAACGCATACGCCCTTTTTGGCCAAGTGCATCATTGTCGACCTTCTGCCTCTTTTCCTATGCTTTAAATGCAATTCCAGTCTACCTCCTGAAATCGGTTTCCTGCAATTCTGCCCGGCTTTCAAGTCCTCTTGGCAGCCTTACTTCAGTATATTTTTGGATGATAGCTGTCATTTATAACTCTGCAGGTCTGTGAATTACAGTGCCCCTGAGCTCCTTTCTTCAACTCGCTTTCTTGTGAGCTGGCCGCAACACCGCAGGATTGCTTCAGGCCCTAATCTGGTTCCGGCACGGCACGCTGAGCCTTTGCTTAATTGCTCTTCCTGGTGGGAAATGAGAGTTAAATTTTCCCGTCCAGACACCTCCAGCTAGTCTCTCATTGGTTCTCCCTATTCCTGTTCATCTTCCGCGGAATTTGCAAACTGGGCCAAACAGGAGGTTAAAGGCACTGACTCTCCAAGTCGGGAGAGTGTTAGTAAAGCATCTGGAATGTTGCACCCGAGTACCAGGGGACGAGAACTGAGACATATTTCAACACGTCTCCCGATCACACGGTTGATCATACTCTGGGTTCCACATGCATGTTTTAGCTGAAGGAAGAATCCCTTAAACCTGGAGAGTTGAGACCCGTGGAATGGGTACCATGCAATATGACTTCAAAGGGTCTTCATTTGCTCACCAAAACTCTCCAATCCTATCACTGCTGCGTTTTTGCCCCTGTACTCACGATTGATTCACTTTCAGAGACATAGCAATCCATAGGTTTTAAGATACTTACTAGTCAGGTACATTATTAGGCGTTTAATATGGGGTTTTGAGTCCATTTCGTTGAGCAAGGAGTAGCTCTTGTCTATTACATATTTGGCTTAAGGAACTTTATCTGTGCTCATTTCAATCTCTGGTTTTATGCAGCACCCCAACTCACCTTTCCCCTTAAGCAAGCATAAGTTGATTTTCTAAATTTGGGACCATGTTCTGTTTTGAAATTCAGTTCCTGTGTAGCCAAGTTTACATTCCGTGTATTAGTGATATCTTATGATGTTTCTTTTTCTGTGTGACTTATTTCAGTTAGAATCATCATACCTGAATCCACTCATTATGCTGCTATGGGCCTGATGACATAGATGTCATTGCTGAGTGATATTGCATTGTACGTAATTACCACAACTTCTTTATCCATTTTTCGCTTTATGCGATATTGAACTTGTACCGTAAACGAGTTTCTTGTAAACAGAGCCATCCCAAACTTTGGGGTGGCTGTGTCTTTTTGATTTTAATTTCCCTAAGCTATAGGACCATAAGTGGAAGTGCCCTGGGCTCTGTTGCTTTGTTTTTTAGATGTTTCAGGAAACACCATACACTTGTCCCGAGTGGCTGTTGGCAAGTTACATCCCGCCCATCAGCATAACAAGGCTCCCAGTTCTCCATGGCCTGTCCTGCCTTTCTGGATTTTACACTTTTTTCAGATGGCCCTTTTGACGGGGGGGAAGTGAGACTTCATTGTAGTGCAGATTTCCTTTGCAAGCTTGCTTGGTTGGCCAAAAAGGGCGTATGCGTTTTTTCCTGAATATATTCAGGAAAAAACGCATACGCCCTTTTTGGCCAAGTGCATCATTGTCGACCTTCTGCCTCTTTTCCTATGCTTTAAATGCAATTCCAGTCTACCTCCTGAAATCGGTTTCCTGCAATTCTGCCCGGCTTTCAAGTCCTCTTGGCAGCCTTACTTCAGTATACTTTTGGATGATAGCTGTCATTTATAACTCTGCAGGTTTGTGAATTACAGTGCCCCTGAGCTCCTTTCTTCAACTCGCTTTCTTGTGAGCTGGCCGCAACACCGCAGGATTGCTTCAGGCCCTAATCTGGTTCCGGCATGGCACGCTGAGCCTTTGGTTAATTCCTCTTCCTGGTGGGAAATGAGAGTTAAATTTTCCCGTCCAGACACCTCCAGCTAGTCTCTCATTGGTTCTCCCTATTCCTGTTCATCTTCCGCGGAATTTGCAAACTGGGCCAAACAGGAGGTTAAAGGCACTGACTCTCCAAGTCGGGAGAGTGTTAGTAAAGCATCTGGAATGTTGCACCCGAGTACCAGGGGACGAGAACTGAGACATATTTCAACACGTCTCCCGATCACACAGTTGATCATACTCTGGGTTCCACATGCATGTTTTAGCTGAAGGAAGAATCCCTTAAACCTGGAGAGTTGAGACCCGTGGAATGGGTACCATGCAATATGACTTCAAAGGGTCTTCATTTGCTCACCAAAACTCTCCAATCCTATCACTGCTGCGTTTTTGCCCCTGTACTCACGATTGATTCACTTTCAGAGACATAGCAATCCATAGGTTTTAAGATACTTACTAGTCAGGTACATTATTAGGCGTTTAATATGGGGTTTTGAGTCCATTTCGTTGAGCAAGGAGTAGCTCTTGTCTATTACATATTTGGCCTAAGGAACTTTATCTGTGCTCATTTCAATCTCTGGTTTTATGCAGCACCCCAACTCACCTTTCCCCTTAAGCAAGCATAAGTTGATTTTCTAAATTTGGGACCATGTTCTGTTTTGAAATTCAGTTCCTGTGTAGCCAAGTTTACATTCCGTGTATTAGTGATATCTTATGATGTTTCTTTTTCTGTGTGACTTATTTCAGTTAGAATCATCATACCTGAATCCACTCATTATGCTGCTATGGGCCTGATGACATAGATGTCATTGCTGAGTGATATTGCATTGTACGTAAGTACCACAACTTCTTTATCCATTTTTCGCTTTATGCGATATTGAACTTGTACCGTAAACGAGTTTCTTGTAAACAGAGCCATCCCAAACTTTGGGGTGGCTGTGTCTTTTTGATTTTAATTTCCCTAAGCTATAGGACCATAAGTGGAAGTGCCCTAGGCTCTGTTGCTTTGTTTTTTAGATGTTTCAGGAAACACCATACACTTCTCCCGAGTGGCTGTTGGCAATTTACATCCCGCCCATCAGCATAACAAGGCTCCCAGTTCTCCATGGCCTGTCCTGCCTTTCTGGATTTTACACTTTTTTCAGATGGCCCTTTTGACGGGGGCGGGGGGGAGTGAGACTTCATTGTAGTGCAGATTTCCTTTGCAAGCTTGCTTGGTTGGCCAAAAAGGGCGCATGCGTTTTTTCCTGAATATATTCAGGAAAAAACGCATACGCCCTTTTTGGCCAAGTGCATCATTGTCGACCTTCTGCCTCTTTTCCTATGCTTTAAATGCAATTCCAGTCTACCTCCTGAAATCGGTTTCCTGCAATTCTGCCCGGCTTTCAAGTCCTCTTGGCAGCCTTACTTCAGTATATTTTTGGATGATATCTGTCATTTATAACTCTGCAGGTTTGTGAATTACAGTGCCCCTGAGCTCCTTTCTTCAACTCGCTTTCTTGTGAGCTGGCCACAACACCGCAGGATTGCTTCAGGCCCTAATCTAGTTCCGGCATGGCACGCTGAGCCTTTGGTTAATTCCTCTTCCTGGTGGGAAATGAGAGTTAAATTTTCCCGTCCAGACACCTCCAGCTAGTCTCTCATTGGTTCTCCCTATTCCTGTTCATCTTCCGCGGAATTTGCAAACTGGGCCAAACAGGAGGTTAAAGGCACTGACTCTCCAAGTCGGGAGAGTGTTAGTAAAGCATCTGGAATGTTGCACCCGAGTACCAGGGGACGAGAACTGAGACATATTTCAACACGTCTCCCGATCACACGGTTGATCATACTCTGGGTTCCACATGCATGTTTTAGCTGAAGGAAGAATCCCTTAAACCTGGAGAGTTGAGACCCGTGGAATGGGTACCATGCAATATGACTTCAAAGGGTCTTCATTTGCTCACCAAAACTCTCCAATCCTATCACTGCTGCGTTTTTGCCCCTGTACTCAAGATTGATTCACTTTCAGAGACATAGCAATCCATAGGTTTTAAGATACTTAGTAGTCAGGTACATTATTAGGCGTTTAATATGGGGTTTTGAGTCCATTTCGTTGAGCAAGGAGTAGCTCTTGTCTATTACATATTTGGCTTAAGGAACTTTATCTGTGCTCATTTCAATCTCTGGTTTTATGCAGCACCCCAACTCACCTTTCCCCTTAAGCAAGCATAAGTTGGTTTTCTAAATTTGGGACCATGTTCTGTTTTGAAATTCAGTTCCTGTGTAGCCAAGTTTACATTCCGTGTATTAGTGATATCTTATGATGTTTCTTTTTCTGTGTGACTTATTTCAGTTAGAATCATCATACCTGAATCCACTCATTATGCTGCTATGGGCCTGATGACATAGATGTCATTGCTGAGTGATATTGCATTGTACGTAAGTACCACAACTTCTTTATCCATTTTTCGCTTTATGCGATATTGAACTTGTACCGTAAACGAGCTTCTTGTAAACAGAGCCATCCCAAACTTTGGGGTGGCTGTGTCTTTTTGATTTTAATTTCCCTAAGCTATAGGACCATAAGTGGAAGTGCCCTAGGCTCTGTTGCTTTGTTTTTTAGATGTTTCAGGAAACACCATACACTTCTCCCGAGTGGCTGTTGGCAATTTACATCCCGCCCATCAGCATAACAAGGCTCCCAGTTCTCCATGGCCTGTCCTGCCTTTCTGGATTTTACACTTTTTTCAGATGGCCCTTTTGACGGGGGGGAAGTGAGACTTCATTGTAGTGCAGATTTCCTTTGCAAGCTTGCTTGGTTGGCCAAAAAGGGCGTATGCGTTTTTTCCTGAATATATTCAGGAAAAAACGCATACGCCCTTTTTGGCCAAGTGCATCATTGTCGACCTTCTGCCTCTTTTCCTATGCTTTAAATGCAATTCCAGTCTACCTCCTGAAATCGGTTTCCTGCAATTCTGCCCGGCTTTCAAGTCCTCTTGGCAGCCTTACTTCAGTATATTTTTGGATGATAGCTGTCATTTATAACTCTGCAGGTTTGTGAATTACAGTGCCCCTGAGCTCCTTTCTTCAACTCGCTTTCTTGTGAGCTGGCCGCAACACCGCAGGATTGCTTCAGGCCCTAATCTGGTTCCGGCATGGCACGCTGAGCCTTTGGTTAATTCCTCTTCCTGGTGGGAAATGAGAGTTAAATTTTCCCGTCCAGACACCTCCAGCTAGTCTCTCATTGGTTCTCCCTATTCCTGTTCATCTTCCGCGGAATTTGCAAACTGGGCCAAACAGGAGGTTAAAGGCACTGACTCTCCAAGTCGGGAGAGTGTTAGTAAAGCATCTGGAATGTTGCACCCGAGTACCAGGGGACGAGAACTGAGACATATTTCAACACGTCTCCCGATCACACGGTTGATCATACTCTGGGTTCCACATGCATGTTTTAGCTGAAGGAAGAATCCCTTAAACCTGGAGAGTTGAGACCCGTGGAATGGGTACCATGCAATATGACTTCAAAGGGTCTTCATTTGCTCACCAAAACTCTCCAATCCTATCACTGCTGCGTTTTTGCCCCTGTACTCACGATTGATTCACTTTCAGAGACATAGCAATCCATAGGTTTTAAGATACTTACTAGTCAGGTACATTATTAGGCGTTTAATATGGGGTTTTGAGTCCATTTCGTTGAGCAAGGAGTAGCTCTTGTCTATTACATATTTGGCTTAAGGAACTTTATCTGTGCTCATTTCAATCTCTGGTTTTATGCAGCACCCCAACTCACCTTTCCCCTTAAGCAAGCATAAGTTGATTTTCTAAATTTGGGACCATGTTCTGTTTTGAAATCCAGTTCCTGTGTAGCCAAGTTTACATTCCGTGTATTAGTGATATCTTATGATGTTTCTTTTTCTGTGTGACTTATTTCAGTTAGAATCATCATACCTGAATCCACTCATTATGCTGCTATGGGCCTGATGACATAGATGTCATTGCTGAGTGATATTGCATTGCACGTAATTACCACAACTTCTTTATCCATTTTTCGCTTTATGCGATATTGAACTTGTACCGTAAACGAGTTTCTTGTAAACAGAGCCATCCCAAACTTTGGGGTGGCTGTGTCTTTTTGATTTTAATTTCCCTAAGCTATAGGACCATAAGTGGAAGTGCCCTGGGCTCTGTTGCTTTGTTTTTTAGATGTTTCAGGAAACACCATACACTTCTCCCGAGTGGCTGTTGGCAAGTTACATCCCGCCCATCAGCATAACAAGGCTCCCAGTTCTCCATGGCCTGTCCTGCCTTTCTGGATTTTACACTTTTTTCAGATGGCCCTTTTGACGGGGGGGAAGTGAGACTTCATTGTAGTGCAGATTTCCTTTGCAAGCTTGCTTGGTTGGCCAAAAAGGGCGCATGCGTTTTTTCCTGAATATATTCAGGAAAAAACCCATACGCCCTTTTTGGCCAAGTGCATCATTGTCGACCTTCTGCCTCTTTTCCTATGCTTTAAATGCAATTCCAGTCTACCTCCTGAAATCGGTTTCCTGCAATTCTGCCCGGCTTTCAAGTCCTCTTGGCAGCCTTACTTCAGTATATTTTTGGATGATAGCTGTCATTTATAACTCTGCAGGTTTGTGAATTACAGTGCCCCTGAGCTCCTTTCTTCAACTCGCTTTCTTGTGAGCTGGCCGCAACACCGCAGGATTGCTTCAGGCCCTAATCTGGTTCCGGCATGGCACGCTGAGCCTTTGGTTAATTCCTCTTCCTGGTGGGAAATGAGAGTTAAATTTTCCCGTCCAGACACCTCCAGCTAGTCTCTCATTGGTTCTCCCTATTCCTGTTCATCTTCCGCAGAATTTGCAAACTGGGCCAAACAGGAGGTTAAAGGCACTGACTCTCCAAGTCGGGAGAGTTTTAGTAAAGCATCTGGAATGTTGCACCCGAGTACCAGGGGATGAGAACTGAGACATATTTCAACACGTCTCCCGATCACACGGTTGATCATACTCTGGGTTCCACATGCATGTTTTAGCTGAAGGAAGAATCCCTTAAACCTGGAGAGTTGAGACCCGTGGAATGGGTACCATGCAATATGACTTCAAAGGGTCTTCATTTGCTCACCAAAACTCTCCAATCCTATCACTGCTGCGTTTTTGCCCCTGTACTCACGATTGATTCACTTTCAGAGACATAGCAATCCATAGGTTTTAAGATACTTACTAGTCAGGTACATTATTAGGCGTTTAATATGGGGTTTTGAGTCCATTTCGTTGAGCAAGGAGTAGCTCTTGTCTATTACATATTTGGCTTAAGGAACTTTATCTGTGCTCATTTCAATCTCTGGTTTTATGCAGCACCCCAACTCACCTTTCCCCTTAAGCAAGCATAAGTTGGTTTTCTAAATTTGGGACCATGTTCTGTTTTGAAATTCAGTTCCTGTGTAGCCAAGTTTACATTCCGTGTATTAGTGATATCTTATGATGTTTCTTTTTCTGTGTGACTTATTTCAGTTAGAATCATCATACCTGAATCCACTCATTATGCTGCTATGGGCCTGATGACATAGATGTCATTGCTGAGTGATATTGCATTGTATGTAAGTACCACAACTTCTTTATCCATTTTTCGCTTTATGCGATATTGAACTTGTACCGTAAACGAGTTTCTTGTAAACAGAGCCATCCCAAACTTTGGGGTGGCTGTGTCTTTTTGATTTTAATTTCCCTAAGCTACAGGACCATAAGTGGAAGTGCCCTAGGCTCTGTTGCTTTGTTTTTTAGATGTTTCAGGAAACACCATACACTTCTCCCGAGTGGCTGTTGGCAAGTTACATCCCGCCCATCAGCATAACAAGGCTCCCAGTTCTCCATGGCCTGTCCTGCCTTTCTGGATTTTACACTTTTTTCAGATGGCCCTTTTGACGGGGGGGAAGTGAGACTTCATTGTAGTGCAGATTTCCTTTGCAAGCTTGCTTGGTTGGCCAAAAAGGGCGTATGCGTTTTTTCCTGAATATATTCAGGAAAAAACGCATACGCCCTTTTTGGCCAAGTGCATCATTGTCGACCTTCTGCCTCTTTTCCTATGCTTTAAATGCAATTCCAGTCTACCTCCTGAAATCGGTTTCCTGCAATTCTGCCCGGCTTTCAAGTCCTCTTGGCAGCCTTACTTCAGTATATTTTTGGATGATAGCTGTCATTTATAACTCTGCAGGTTTGTGAATTACAGTGCCCCTGAGCTCCTTTCTTCAACTCGCTTTCTTGTGAGCTGGCCGCAACACCGCAGGATTGCTTCAGGCCCTAATCTGGTTCCGGCATGGCACGCTGAGCCTTTTGTTAATTCCTCTTCCTGGTGGGAAATGAGAGTTAAATTTTCCCGTCCAGACACCTCCAGCTAGTCTCTCATTGGTTCTCCCTATTCCTGTTCATCTTCCGTGGAATTTGCAAACTGGGCCAAACAGGAGGTTAAAGGCACTGACTCTCCAAGTCGGGAGAGTGTTAGTAAAGCATCTGGAATGTTGCACCCGAGTACCAGGGGACGAGAACTGAGACATATTTCAACACGTCTCCCGATCACATGGTTGATCATACTCTGGGTTCCACATGCATGTTTTAGCTGAAGGAAGAATCCCTTAAACCTGGAGAGTTGAGACCCGTGGAATGGGTACCATGCAATATGACTTCAAAGGGTCTTCATTTGCTCACCAAAACTCTCCAATCCTATCACTGCTGCGTTTTTGCCCCTGTACTCACGATTGATTCACTTTCAGAGACATAGCAATCCATAGGTTTTAAGATACTTACTAGTCAGGTACATTATTAGGCGTTTAATATGGGGTTTTGAGTCCATTTCGTTGAGCAAGGAGTAGCTCTTGTCTATTACATATTTGGCTTAAGGAACTTTATCTGTGCTCATTTCAATCTCTGGTTTTATGCAGCACCCCAACTCACCTTTCCCCTTAAGCAAGCATAAGTTGGTTTTCTAAATTTGGGACCATGTTCTGTTTTGAAATCCAGTTCCTGTGTAGCCAAGTTTACATTCCGTGTATTAGTGATATCTTATGATGTTTCTTTTTCTGTGTGACTTATTTCAGTTAGAATCATCATACCTGAATCCACTCATTATGCTGCTATGGGCCTGATGACATAGATGTCATTGCTGAGTGATATTGCATTGTACGTAAGTACCACAACTTCTTTATCCATTTTTCGCTTTATGCGATATTGAACTTGTACCGTAAACGAGTTTCTTGTAAACAGAGCCATCCCAAACTTTGGGGTGGCTGTGTCTTTTTGATTTTAATTTCCCTAAGCTATAGGACCATAAGTGGAAGTGCCCTAGGCTCTGTTGCTTTGTTTTTTAGATGTTTCAGGAAACACCATACACTTCTCCCGAGTGGCTGTTGGCAAGTTACATCCCGCCCATCAGCATAACAAGGCTCCCAGTTCTCCATGGCCTGTCCTGCCTTTCTGGATTTTACACTTTTTTCAGATGGCCCTTTTGACGGGGGGGAAGTGAGACTTCATTGTAGTGCAGATTTCCTTTGCAAGCTTGCTTGGTTGACCAAAAAGGGCGTATGCGTTTTTTCCTGAATATATTCAGGAAAAAACGCATACGCCCTTTTTGGCCAAGTGCATCATTGTCGACCTTCTGCCTCTTTTCCTATGCTTTAAATGCAATTCCAGTCTACCTCCTGAAATCGGTTTCCTGCAATTCTGCCCGGCTTTCAAGTCCTCTTGGCAGCCTTACTTCAGTATATTTTTGGATGATAGCTGTCATTTATAACTCTGCAGGTTTGTGAATTACAGTGCCCCTGAGCTCCTTTCTTCAACTCGCTTTCTTGTGAGCTGGCCGCAACACCGCAGGATTGCTTCAGGCCCTAATCTGGTTCCGGCATGGCACGCTGAGCCTTTGGTTAATTCCTCTTCCTGGTGGGAAATGAGAGTTAAATTTTCCCGTCCAGACACCTCCAGCTAGTCTCTCATTGGTTCTCCCTATTCCTGTTCATCTTCCGCGGAATTTGCAAACTGGGCCAAACAGGAGGTTAAAGGCACTGACTCTCCAAGTCGGGAGAGTGTTAGTAAAGCATCTGGAATGTTGCACCCGAGTACCAGGGGACGAGAACTGAGACATATTTCAACACGTCTCCCGATCACACGGTTGATTATACTCTGGGTTCCACATGCATGTTTTAGCTGAAGGAAGAATCCCTTAAACCTGGAGAGTTGAGACCCGTGGAATGGGTACCATGCAATATGACTTCAAAGGGTCTTCATTTGCTCACCAAAACTCTCCAATCCTATCACTGCTGCGTTTTTGCCCCTGTACTCACGATTGATTCACTTTCAGAGACATAGCAATCCATAGGTTTTAAGATACTTACTAGTCAGGTACATTATTAGGCGTTTAATATGGGGTTTTGAGTCCATTTCGTTGAGCAAGGAGTAGCTCTTGTCTATTACATATTTGGCTTAAGGAACTTTATCTGTGCTCATTTCAATCTCTGGTTTTATGCAGCACCCCAACTCACCTTTCCCCTTAAGCAAGCATAAGTTGGTTTTCTAAATTTGGGACCATGTTCTGTTTTGAAATTCAGTTCCTGTGTAGCCAAGTTTACATTCCGTGTATTAGTGATATCTTATGATGTTTCTTTTTCTGTGTGACTTATTTCAGTTAGAATCATCATACCTGAATCCACTCATTATGCTGCTATGGGCCTGATGACATAGATGTCATTGCTGAGTGATATTGCATTGTATGTAAGTACCACAACTTCTTTATCCATTTTTCGCTTTATGCGATATTGAACTTGTACCGTAAACGAGTTTCTTGTAAACAGAGCCATCCCAAACTTTGGGGTGGCTGTGTCTTTTTGATTTTAATTTCCCTAAGCTACAGGACCATAAGTGGAAGTGCCCTAGGCTCTGTTGCTTTGTTTTTTAGATGTTTCAGGAAACACCATACACTTCTCCGGAGTGGCTGTTGGCAATTTACATCCCGCCCATCAGCATAACAAGGCTCCCAGTTCTCCATGGCCTGTCCTGCCTTTCTGGATTTTACACTTTTTTCAGATGGCCCTTTTGACGGGGGGGGGGGGAAGTGAGACTTCATTGTAGTGCAGATTTCCTTTGCAAGCTTGCTTGGTTGGCCAAAAAGGGCGTATGCGTTTTTACCTGAATATATTCAGGAAAAAACGCATACGCCCTTTTTGGCCAAGTGCATCATTGTCGACCTTCTGCCTCTTTTCCTATGCTTTAAATGCAATTCCAGTCTACCTCCTGAAATCGGTTTCCTGCAATTCTGCCCGGCTTTCAAGTCCTCTTGGCAGCCTTACTTCAGTATATTTTTGGATGATAGCTGTCATTTATAACTCTGCAGGTTTGTGAATTACAGTGCCCCTGAGCTCCTTTCTTCAACTCGCTTTCTTGTGAGCTGGCCGCAACACCGCAGGATTGCTTCAGGCCCTAATCTGGTTCCGGCATGGCACGCTGAGCCTTTGGTTAATTCCTCTTCCTGGTGGGAAATGAGAGTTAAATTTTCCCGTCCAGACACCTCCAGCTAGTCTCTCATTGGTTCTCCCTATTCCTGTTCATCTTCCGCGGAATTTGCAAACTGGGCCAAACAGGAGGTTAAAGGCACTGACTCTCCAAGTCGGGAGAGTGTTAGTAAAGCATCTGGAATGTTGCACCCGAGTACCAGGGGACGAGAACTGAGACATATTTCAACACGTCTCCCGATCACACGGTTGATCATACTCTGGGTTCCACATGCATGTTTTAGCTGAAGGAAGAATCCCTTAAACCTGGAGAGTTGAGACCCGTGGAATGGGTACCATGCAATATGACTTCAAAGGGTCTTCATTTGCTCACCAAAACTCTCCAATCCTATCACTGCTGCGTTTTTGCCCCTGTACTCACGATTGATTCACTTTCAGAGACATAGCAATCCATAGGTTTTAAGATACTTACTAGTCAGGTACATTATTAGGCGTTTAATATGGGGTTTTGAGTCCATTTCGTTGAGCAAGGAGTAGCTCTTGTCTATTACATATTTGGCTTAAGGAACTTTATCTGTGCTCATTTCAATCTCTGGTTTTATGCAGCACCCCAACTCACCTTTCCCCTTAAGCAAGCATAAGTTGGTTTTCTAAATTTGGGACCATGTTCTGTTTTGAAATTCAGTTCCTGTGTAGCCAAGTTTACATTCCGTGTATTAGTGATATCTTATGATGTTTCTTTTTCTGTGTGACTTATTTCAGTTAGAATCATCATACCTGAATCCACTCATTATGCTGCTATGGGCTTGATGACATAGATGTCATTGCTGAGTGATATTGCATTGTACGTAAGTACCACAACTTCTTTATCCATTTTTCGCTTTATGCGATATTGAACTTGTACCGTAAACGAGTTTCTTGTAAACAGAGCCATCCCAAACTTTGGGGTGGCTGTGTCTTTTTGATTTTAATTTCCCTAAGCTATAGGACCATAAGTGGAAGTGCCCTAGGCTCTGTTGCTTTGTTTTTTAGATGTTTCAGGAAACACCATACACTTCTCCCGAGTGGCTGTTGGCAAGTTACATCCCGCCCATCAGCATAACAAGGCTCCCAGTTCTCCATGGCCTGTCCTGCCTTTCTGGATTTTACACTTTTTTCAGATGGCCCTTTTGATGGGGGGGAAGTGAGACTTCATTGTAGTGCAGATTTCCTTTGCAAGCTTGCTTGGTTGGCCAAAAAGGGCGTATGCGTTTTTTCCTGAATATATTCAGGAAAAAACGCATACGCCCTTTTTGGCCAAGTGCATCATTGTCGACCTTCTGCCTCTTTTCCTATGCTTTAAATGCAATTCCAGTCTACCTCCTGAAATCGGTTTAGTGCAATTCTGCCCGGCTTTCAAGTCCTCTTGGCAGCCTTACTTCAGTATATTTTTGGATGATAGCTGTCATTTATAACTCTGCAGGTTTGTGAATTACAGTGCCCCTGAGCTCCTTTCTTCAACTCGCTTTCTTGTGAGCTGGCCGCAACACCGCAGGATTGCTTCAGGCCCTAATCTGGTTCCGGCATGGCACGCTGAGCCTTTGGTTAATTCCTCTTCCTGGTGGGAAATGAGAGTTAAATTTTCCCGTCCAGACACCTCCAGCTAGTCTCTCATTGGTTCTCCCTATTCCTGTTCATCTTCCGTGGAATTTGCAAACTGGGCCAAACAGGAGGTTAAAGGCACTGACTCTCCAAGTCGGGAGAGTGTTAGTAAAGCATCTGGAATGTTGCACCCGAGTACCAGGGGACGAGAACTGAGACATATTTCAACACGTCTCCCGATCACACGGTTGATCATACTCTGGGTTCCACATGCATGTTTTAGCTGAAGGAAGAATCCCTTAAACCTGGAGAGTTGAGACCCGTGGAATGGGTACCATGCAATATGACTTCAAAGGGTCTTCATTTGCTCACCAAAACTCTCCAATCCTATCACTGCTGCGTTTTTGCCCCTGTACTCACGATTGATTCACTTTCAGAGACATAGCAATCCATAGGTTTTAAGATACTTACTAGTCAGGTACATTATTAGGCGTTTAATATGGGGTTTTGAGTCCATTTCGTTGAGCAAGGAGTAGCTCTTGTCTATTACATATTTGGCTTAAGGAACTTTATCTGTGCTCATTTCAATCTCTGGTTTTATGCAGCACCCCAACTCACCTTTCCCCTTAAGCAAGCATAAGTTGGTTTTCTAAATTTGGGACCATGTTCTGTTTTGAAATTCAGTTCCTGTGTAGCCAAGTTTACATTCCGTGTATTAGTGATATCTTATGATGTTTCTTTTTCTGTGTGACTTATTTCAGTTAGAATCATCATACCTGAATCCACTCATTATGCTGCTATGGGCCTGATGACATAGATGTCATTGCTGAGTGATATTGCATTGTATGTAAGTACCACAACTTCTTTATCCATTTTTCGCTTTATGCGATATTGAACTTGTACCGTAAACGAGTTTCTTGTAAACAGAGCCATCCCAAACTTTGGGGTGGCTGTGTCTTTTTGATTTTAATTTCCCTAAGCTACAGGACCATAAGTGGAAGTGCCCTAGGCTCTGTTGCTTTGTTTTTTAGATGTTTCAGGAAACACCATACACTTCTCCGGAGTGGCTGTTGGCAATTTACATCCCGCCCATCAGCATAACAAGGCTCCCAGTTCTCCATGGCCTGTCCTGCCTTTCTGGATTTTACACTTTTTTCAGATGGCCCTTTTGACGGGGGGGGGGGAAGTGAGACTTCATTGTAGTGCAGATTTCCTTTGCAAGCTTGCTTGGTTGGCCAAAAAGGGCGTATGCGTTTTTACCTGAATATATTCAGGAAAAAACGCATACGCCCTTTTTGGCCAAGTGCATCATTGTCGACCTTCTGCCTCTTTTCCTATGCTTTAAATGCAATTCCAGTCTACCTCCTGAAATCGGTTTCCTGCAATTCTGCCCGGCTTTCAAGTCCTCTTGGCAGCCTTACTTCAGTATATTTTTGGATGATAGCTGTCATTTATAACTCTGCAGGTTTGTGAATTACAGTGCCCCTGAGCTCCTTTCTTCAACTCGCTTTCTTGTGAGCTGGCCGCAACACCGCAGGATTGCTTCAGGCCCTAATCTCGTTCCGGCATGGCACGCTGAGCCTTTGGTTAATTGCTCTTCCTGGTGGGAAATGAGAGTTAAATTTTCCCGTCCAGACACCTCCAGCTAGTCTCTCATTGGTTCTCCCTATTCCTGTTCATCTTCCGCGGAATTTGCAAACTGGGCCAAACAGGAGGTTAAAGGCACTGACTCTCCAAGTCGGGAGAGTGTTAGTAAAGCATCTGGAATGTTGCACCCGAGTACCAGGGGACGAGAACTGAGACATATTTCAACACGTCTCCCGATCACACGGTTGATCATACTCTGGGTTCCACATGCATGTTTTAGCTGAAGGAAGAATCCCTTAAACCTGGAGAGTTGAGACCCGTGGAATGGGTACCATGCAATATGACTTCAAAGGGTCTTCATTTGCTCACCAAAACTCTCCAATCCTATCACTGCTGCGTTTTTGCCCCTGTACTCACGATTGATTCACTTTCAGAGACATAGCAATCCATAGGTTTTAAGATACTTACTAGTCAGGTACATTATTAGGCGTTTAATATGGGGTTTTGAGTCCATTTCGTTGAGCAAGGAGTAGCTCTTGTCTATTACATATTTGGCTTAAGGAACTTTATCTGTGCTCATTTCAATCTCTGGTTTTATGCAGCACCCCAACTCACCTTTCCCCTTAAGCAAGCATAAGTTGGTTTTCTAAATTTGGGACCATGTTCTGTTTTGAAATTCAGTTCCTGTGTAGCCAAGTTTACATTCCGTGTATTAGTGATATCTTATGATGTTTCTTTTTCTGTGTGACTTATTTCAGTTAGAATCATCATACCTGAATCCACTCATTATGCTGCTATGGACCTGATGACATAGATGTCATTGCTGAGTGATATTGCATTGTACGTAAGTACCACAACTTCTTTATCCATTTTTCGCTTTATGCGATATTGAACTTGTACCGTAAACGAGTTTCTTGTAAACAGAGCCATCCCAAACTTTGGGGTGGCTGTGTCTTTTTGATTTTAATTTCCCTAAGCTATAGGACCATAAGTGGAAGTGCCCTAGGCTCTGTTGCTTTGTTTTTTAGATGTTTCAGGAAACACCATACACTTCTCCCGAGTGGCTGTTGGCAATTTACATCCCGCCCATCAGCATAACAAGGCTCCCAGTTCTCCATGGCCTGTCCTGCCTTTCTGGATTTTACACTTTTTTCAGATGGCCCTTTTGACCAGGGGGAAGTGAGACTTCATTGTAGTGCAGATTTCCTTTGCAAGCTTGCTTGGTTGGCCAAAAAGGGCGTATGCGTTTTTTCCTGAATATATTCAGGAAAAAACGCATACGCCCTTTTTGGCCAAGTGCATCATTGTCGACCTTCTGCCTCTTTTCCTATGCTTTAAATGCAATTCCAGTCTACCTCCTGAAATCGGTTTCCTGCAATTCTGCCCGGCTTTCAAGTCCTCTTGGCAGCCTTACTTCAGTATATTTTTGGATGATAGCTGTCATTTATAACTCTGCAGGTTTGTGAATTACAGTGCCCCTGAGCTCCTTTCTTCAACTCGCTTTCTTGTGAGCTGGCCGCAACACCGCAGGATTGCTTCAGGCCCTAATCTTGTTCCGGCATGGCACGCTGAGCCTTTGGTTAATTCCTCTTCCTGGTGGGAAATGAGAGTTAAATTTTCCCGTCCAGACACCTCCAGCTAGTCTCTCATTGGTTCTCCCTATTCCTGTTCATCTTCCGCGGAATTTGCAAACTGGGCCAAACAGGAGGTTAAAGGCACTGACTCTCCAAGTCGGGAGAGTGTTAGTAAAGCATCTGGAATGTTGCACCCGAGTACCAGGGGACGAGAACTGAGACATATTTCAACACGTCTCCCGATCACACGGTTGATCATACTCTGGGTTCCACATGCATGTTTTAGCTGAAGGAAGAATCCCTTAAACCTGGAGAGTTGAGACCCGTGGAATGGGTACCATGCAATATGACTTCAAAGGGTCTTCATTTGCTCACCAAAACTCTCCAATCCTATCACTGCTGCGTTTTTGCCCCTGTACTCACGATTGATTCACTTTCAGAGACATAGCAATCCATAGGTTTTAAGATACTTACTAGTCAGGTACATTATTAGGCGTTTAATATGGGGTTTTGAGTCCATTTCGTTGAGCAAGGAGTAGCTCTTGTCTATTACATATTTGGCTTAAGGAACTTTATCTGTGCTCATTTCAATCTCTGGTTTTATGCAGCACCCCAACTCACCTTTCCCCTTAAGCAAGCATAAGTTGGTTTTCTAAATTTGGGACCATGTTCTGTTTTGAAATTCAGTTCCTGTGTAGCCAAGTTTACATTCCGTGTATTAGTGATATCTTATGATGTTTCTTTTTCTGTGTGACTTATTTCAGTTAGAATCATCATACCTGAATCCACTCATTATGCTGCTATGGGCCTGATGACATAGATGTCATTGCTGAGTGATATTGCATTGTACGTAAGTACCACAACTTCTTTATCCATTTTTCG
This sequence comes from Orcinus orca, assembly GCF_937001465.1. Lineage (NCBI taxonomy): Eukaryota > Metazoa > Chordata > Mammalia > Artiodactyla > Delphinidae > Orcinus > Orcinus orca. The sequence goes on from NW_026044017.1 coordinate 64,759, forward strand.
CTTTATGCGATATTTAACTTGTACCGTAAACGAGTTTCTTGTAAACAGAGCCATCCCAAACTTTGGGGTGGCTGTGTCTTTTTGATTTTAATTTCCCTAAGCTATAGGACCATAAGTGGAAGTGCCCTAGGCTCTGTTGCTTTGTTTTTTAGATGTTTCAGGAAACACCATACACTTCTCCCGAGTGGCTGTTGGCAATTTACATCCCGCCCATCAGCATAACAAGGCTCCCAGTTCTCCATGGCCTGTCCTGCCTTTCTGGATTTTACACTTTTTTCAGATGGCCCTTTTGACGGGGGGGAAGTGAGACTTCATTGTAGTGCAGATTTCCTTTGCAAGCTTGCTTGGTTGGCCAAAAAGGGCGTATGCGTTTTTTCCTGAATATATTCAGGAAAAAACGCATACGCCCTTTTTGGCCAAGTGCATCATTGTCGACCTTCTGCCTCTTTTCCTATGCTTTAAATGCAATTCCAGTCTACCTCCTGAAATCGGTTTCCTGCAATTCTGCCCGGCTTTCAAGTCCTCTTGGCAGCCTTACTTCAGTATATTTTTGGATGATAGCTGTCATTTATAACTCTGCAGGTTTGTGAATTACAGTGCCCCTGAGCTCCTTTCTTCAACTCGCTTTCTTGTGAGCTGGCCGCAACACCGCAGGATTGCTTCAGGCCCTAATCTGGTTCCGGCATGGCACGCTGAGCCTTTGGTTAATTCCTCTTCCTGGTGGGAAATGAGAGTTAAATTTTCCCGTCCAGACACCTCCAGCTAGTCTCTCATTGGTTCTCCCTATTCCTGTTCATCTTCCGCGGAATTTGCAAACTGGGCCAAACAGGAGGTTAAAGGCACTGACTCTCCAAGTCGGGAGAGTGTTAGTAAAGCATCTGGAATGTTGCACCCGAGTACCAGGGGACGAGAACTGAGACATATTTCAACACGTCTCCCGATCACACGGTTGATCATACTCTGGGTTCCACATGCATGTTTTAGCTGAAGGAAGAATCCCTTAAACCTGGAGAGTTGAGACCCGTGGAATGGGTACCATGCAATATGACTTCAAAGGGTCTTCAGTTGCTCACCAAAATTCTCCAATCCTATCACTGCTGCGTTTTTGCCCCTGTACTCACGATTGATTCACTTTCAGAGACATAGCAATCCATAGGTTTTAAGATACTTACTAGTCAGGTACATTATTAGGCGTTTAATATGGGGTTTTGAGTCCATTTCGTTGAGCAAGGAGTAGCTCTTGTCTATTACATATTTGGCTTAAGGAACTTTATCTGTGCTCATTTCAATCTCTGGTTTTATGCAGCACCCCAACTCACCTTTCCCCTTAAGCAAGCATAAGTTGGTTTTCTAAATTTGGGACCATGTTCTGTTTTGAAATCCAGTTCCTGTGTAGCCAAGTTTACATTCCGTGTATTAGTGATATCTTATGATGTTTCTTTTTCTGTGTGACTTATTTCAGTTAGAATCATCATACCTGAATCCACTCATTATGCTGCTATGGGCCTGATGACATAGATGTCATTGCTGAGTGATATTGCATTGTACGTAAGTACCACAACTTCTTTATCCATTTTTCGCTTTATGCGATATTGAACTTGTACCGTAAACGAGTTTCTTGTAAACAGAGCCATCCCAAACTTTGGGGTGGCTGTGTCTTTTTGATTTTAATTTCCCTAAGCTATAGGACCATAAGTGGAAGTGCCCTAGGCTCTGTTGCTTTGTTTTTTAGATGTTTCAGGAAACACCATACACTTCTCCCGAGTGGCTGTTGGCAAGTTACATCCCGCCCATCAGCATAACAAGGCTCCCAGTTCTCCATGGCCTGTCCTGCCTTTCTGGATTTTACACTTTTTTCAGATGGCCCTTTTGACGGGGGGGAAGTGAGACTTCATTGTAGTGCAGATTTCCTTTGCAAGCTTGCTTGGTTGGCCAAAAAGGGCGTATGCGTTTTTTCCTGAATATATTCAGGAAAAAACGCATACGCCCTTTTTGGCCAAGTGCATCATTGTCGACCTTCTGCCTCTTTTCCTATGCTTTAAATGCAATTCCAGTCTACCTCCTGAAATCGGTTTCCTGCAATTCTGCCCGGCTTTCAAGTCCTCTTGGCAGCCTTACTTCAGTATATTTTTGGATGATAGCTGTCATTTATAACTCTGCAGGTTTGTGAATTACAGTGCCCCTGAGCTCCTTTCTTCAACTCGCTTTCTTGTGAGCTGGCCGCAACACCGCAGGATTGCTTCAGGCCCTAATCTGGTTCCGGCATGGCACGCTGAGCCTTTGGTTAATTCCTCTTCCTGGTGGGAAATGAGAGTTAAATTTTCCCGTCCAGACACCTCCAGCTAGTCTCTCATTGGTTCTCCCTATTCCTGTTCATCTTCCGTGGAATTTGCAAACTGGGCCAAAGAGGAGGTTAAAGGCACTGACTCTCCAAGTCGGGAGAGTGTTAGTAAAGCATCTGGAATGTTGCACCCGAGTACCAGGGGACGAGAACTGAGACATATTTCAACACGTCTCCCGATCACACGGTTGATCATACTCTGGGTTCCACATGCATGTTTTAGCTGAAGGAAGAATCCCTTAAACCTGGAGATTTGAGACCCGTGGAATGGGTACCATGCAATATGACTTCAAAGGGTCTTTATTTGCTCACCAAAACTCTCCAATCCTATCACTGCTGCGTTTTTGCCCCTGTACTCACGATTGATTCACTTTCAGAGACATAGCAATCCATAGGTTTTAAGATACTTACTAGTCAGGTACATTATTAGGCGTTTAATATGGGGTTTTGAGTCCATTTCGTTGAGCAAGGAGTAGCTCTTGTCTATTACATATTTGGCTTAAGGAACTTTATCTGTGCTCATTTCAATCTCTGGTTTTATGCAGCACCCCAACTCACCTTTCCCCTTAAGCAAGCATAAGTTGGTTTTCTAAATTTGGGACCATGTTCTGTTTTGAAATTCAGTTCCTGTGTAGCCAAGTTTACATTCCGTGTATTAGTGATATCTTATGATGTTTCTTTTTCTGTGTGACTTATTTCAGTTAGAATCATCATACCTGAATCCACTCATTATGCTGCTATGGGCCTGATGACATAGATGTCATTGCTGAGTGATATTGCATTGTATGTAAGTACCACAACTTCTTTATCCATTTTTCGCTTTATGCGATATTGAACTTGTACCGTAAACGAGTTTCTTGTAAACAGAGCCATCCCAAACTTTGGGGTGGCTGTGTCTTTTTGATTTTAATTTCCCTAAGCTACAGGACCATAAGTGGAAGTGCCCTAGGCTCTGTTGCTTTGTTTTTTAGATGTTTCAGGAAACACCATACACTTCTCCGGAGTGGCTGTTGGCAATTTACATCCCGCCCATCAGCATAACAAGGCTCCCAGTTCTCCATGGCCTGTCCTGCCTTTCTGGATTTTACACTTTTTTCAGATGGCCCTTTTGACGGGGGGGGGGGGAAGTGAGACTTCATTGTAGTGCAGATTTCCTTTGCAAGCTTGCTTGGTTGGCCAAAAAGGGCGTATGCGTTTTTACCTGAATATATTCAGGAAAAAACGCATACGCCCTTTTTGGCCAAGTGCATCATTGTCGACCTTCTGCCTCTTTTCCTATGCTTTAAATGCAATTCCAGTCTACCTCCTGAAATCAGTTTCCTGCAATTCTGCCCGGCTTTCAAGTCCTCTTGGCAGCCTTACTTCAGTATATTTTTGGATGATAGCTGTCATTTATAACTCTGCAGGTTTGTGAATTACAGTGCCCCTGAGCTCCTTTCTTCAACTCGCTTTCTTGTGAGCTGGCCGCAACACCGCAGGATTGCTTCAGGCCCTAATCTGGTTCCGGCATGGCACGCTGAGCCTTTGGTTAATTCCTCTTCCTGGTGGGAAATGAGAGTTAAATTTTCCCGTCCAGACACCTCCAGCTAGTCTCTCATTGGTTCTCCCTATTCCTGTTCATCTTCCGCGGAATTTGCAAACTGGGCCAAACAGGAGGTTAAAGGCACTGACTCTCCAAGTCGGGAGAGTGTTAGTAAAGCATCTGGAATGTTGCACCCGAGTACCAGGGGACGAGAACTGAGACATATTTCAACACGTCTCCCGATCACACGGTTGATCATACTCTGGGTTCCACATGCATGTTTTAGCTGAAGGAAGAATCCCTTAAACCTGGAGATTTGAGACCCGTGGAATGGGTACCATGCAATATGACTTCAAAGGGTCTTCATTTGCTCACCAAAACTCTCCAATCCTATCACTGCTGCGTTTTTGCCCCTGTACTCACGATTGATTCACTTTCAGAGACATAGCAATCCATAGGTTTTAAGATACTTACTAGTCAGGTACATTATTAGGCGTTTAATATGGGGTTTTGAGTCCATTTCGTTGAGCAAGGAGTAGCTCTTGTCTATTACATATTTGGCTTAAGGAACTTTATCTGTGCTCATTTCAATCTCTGGTTTTATGCAGCACCCCAACTCACCTTTCCCCTTAAGCAAGCATAAGTTGGTTTTCTAAATTTGGGACCATGTTCTGTTTTGAAATTCAGTTCCTGTGTAGCCAAGTTTACATTCCGTGTATTAGTGATATCTTATGATGTTTCTTTTTCTGTGTGACTTATTTCAGTTAGAATCATCATACCTGAATCCACTCATTATGCTGCTATGGGCCTGATGACATAGATGTCATTGCTGAGTGATATTGCATTGTATGTAAGTACCACAACTTCTTTATCCATTTTTCGCTTTATGCGATATTGAACTTGTACCGTAAACGAGTTTCTTGTAAACAGAGCCATCCCAAACTTTGGGGTGGCTGTGTCTTTTTGATTTTAATTTCCCTAAGCTACAGGACGATAAGTGGAAGTGCCCTAGGCTCTGTTGCTTTGTTTTTTAGATGTTTCAGGAAACACCATACACTTCTCCGGAGTGGCTGTTGGCAATTTACATCCCGCCCATCAGCATAACAAGGCTCCCAGTTCTCCATGGCCTGTCCTGCCTTTCTGGATTTTACACTTTTTTCAGATGGCCCTTTTGACGTGGGGGGGGGGGGGAAGTGAGACTTCATTGTAGTGCAGATTTCCTTTGCAAGCTTGCTTGGTTGGCCAAAAAGGGCGTATGCGTTTTTTCCTGAATATATTCAAGAAAAAACGCATACGCCCTTTTTGGCCAAGTGCATCATTGTCGACCTTCTGCCTCTTTTCCTATGCTTTAAATGCAATTCCAGTCTACCTCCTGAAATCGGTTTCCTGCAATTCTGCCCGGCTTTCAAGTCCTCTTGGCAGCCTTACTTCAGTATATTTTTGGATGATAGCTGTCATTTATAACTCTGCAGGTTTGTGAGTTACAGTGCCCCTGAGCTCCTTTCTTCAACTCGCTTTCTTGTGAGCTGGCCGCAACACCGCAGGATTGCTTCAGGCCCTAATCTGGTTCCGGCATGGCACGCTGAGCCTTTGGTTAATTCCTCTTCCTGGTGGGAAATGAGAGTTAAATTTTCCCGTCCAGACACCTCCAGCTAGTCTCTCATTGGTTCTCCCTATTCCTGTTCATCTTCCGTGGAATTTGCAAACTGGGCCAAACAGGAGGTTAAAGGCACTGACTCTCCAAGTCGGGAGAGTGTTAGTAAAGCATCTGGAATGTTGCACCCGAGTACCAGGGGACGAGAACTGAGACATATTTCAACACGTCTCCCGATCACACGGTTGATCATACTCTGGGTTCCACATGCATGTTTTAGCTGAAGGAAGAATCCCTTAAACCTGGAGATTTGAGACCCGTGGAATGGGTACCATGCAATATGACTTCAAAGGGTCTTCATTTGCTCACCAAAACTCTCCAATCCTATCACTGCTGCGTTTTTGCCCCTGTACTCACGATTGATTCACTTTCAGAGACATAGCAATCCATAGGTTTTAAGATACTTACTAGTCAGGTACATTATTAGGCGTTTAATATGGGGTTTTGAGTCCATTTCGTTGAGCAAGGAGTAGCTCTTGTCTATTACATATTTGGCTTAAGGAACTTTATCTGTGCTCATTTCAATCTCTGGTTTTATGCAGCACCCCAACTCACCTTTCCCCTTAAGCAAGCATAAGTTGGTTTTCTAAATTTGGGACCATGTTCTGTTTTGAAATCCAGTTCCTGTGTAGCCAAGTTTACATTCCGTGTATTAGTGATATCTTATGATGTTTCTTTTTCTGTGTGACTTATTTCAGTTAGAATCATCATACCTGAATCCACTCATTATGCTGCTATGGGCCTGATGACATAGATGTCATTGCTGAGTGATATTGCATTGTACGTAAGTACCACAACTTCTTTATCCATTTTTCGCTTTATGCGATATTGAACTTGTACCGTAAACGAGTTTCTTGTAAACAGAGCCATCCCAAACTTTGGGGTGGCTGTGTCTTTTTGATTTTAATTTCCCTAAGCTATAGGACCATAAGTGGAAGTGCCCTAGGCTCTGTTGCTTTGTTTTTTAGATGTTTCAGGAAACACCATACACTTCTCCCGAGTGGCTGTTGGCAAGTTACATCCCGCCCATCAGCATAACAAGGCTCCCAGTTCTCCATGGCCTGTCCTGCCTTTCTGGATTTTACACTTTTTTCAGATGGCCCTTTTGACGGGGGGGAAGTGAGACTTCATTGTAGTGCAGATTTCCTTTGCAAGCTTGCTTGGTTGGCCAAAAAGGGCGTATGCGTTTTTTCCTGAATATATTCAGGAAAAAACGCATACGCCCTTTTTGGCCAAGTGCATCATTGTCGACCTTCTGCCTCTTTTCCTATGCTTTAAATGCAATTCCAGTCTACCTCCTGAAATCGGTTTCCTGCAATTCTGCCCGGCTTTCAAGTCCTCTTGGCAGCCTTACTTCAGTATATTTTTGGATGATAGCTGTCATTTATAACTCTGCAGGTTTGTGAATTACAGTGCCCCTGAGCTCCTTTCTTCAACTCGCTTTCTTGTGAGCTGGCCGCAACACCGCAGGATTGCTTCAGGCCCTAATCTGGTTCCGGCATGGCACGCTGAGCCTTTGGTTAATTCCTCTTCCTGGTGGGAAATGAGAGTTAAATTTTCCCGTCCAGACACCTCCAGCTAGTCTCTCATTGGTTCTCCCTATTCCTGTTCATCTTCCGTGGAATTTGCAAACTGGGCCAAAGAGGAGGTTAAAGGCACTGACTCTCCAAGTCGGGAGAGTGTTAGTAAAGCATCTGGAATGTTGCACCCGAGTACCAGGGGACAAGAACTGAGACATATTTCAACACGTCTCCCGATCACACGGTTGATCATACTCTGGGTTCCACATGCATGTTTTAGCTGAAGGAAGAATCCCTTAAACCTGGAGAGTTGAGACCCGTGGAATGGGTACCATGCAATATGACTTCAAAGGGTCTTCATTTGCTCACCAAAACTCTCCAATCCTATCACTGCTGCGTTTTTGCCCCTGTACTCACGATTGATTCACTTTCAGAGACATAGCAATCCATAGGTTTTAAGATACTTACTAGTCAGGTACATTATTAGGCGTTTAATATGGGGTTTTGAGTCCATTTCGTTGAGCAAGGAGTAGCTCTTGTCTATTACATATTTGGCTTAAGGAACTTTATCTGTGCTCATTTCAATCTCTGGTTTTATGCAGCACCCCAACTCACCTTTCCCCTTAAGCAAGCATAAGTTGGTTTTCTAAATTTGGGACCATGTTCTGTTTTGAAATTCAGTTCCTGTGTAGCCAAGTTTACATTCCGTGTATTAGTGATATCTTATGATGTTTCTTTTTCTGTGTGACTTATTTCAGTTAGAATCATCATACCTGAATCCACTCATTATGCTGCTATGGGCCTGATGACATAGATGTCATTGCTGAGTGATATTGCATTGTACGTAATTACCACAACTTCTTTATCCATTTTTCGCTTTATGCGATATTGAACTTGTACCGTAAACGAGTTTCTTGTAAACAGAGCCATCCCAAACTTTGGGGTGGCTGTGTCTTTTTGATTTTAATTTCCCTAAGCTATAGGACCATAAGTGGAAGTGCCCTAGGCTCTGTTGCTTTGTTTTTTAGATGTTTCAGGAAACACCATACACTTCTCCAGAGTGGCTGTTGGCAATTTACATCCCGCCCATCAGCATAACAAGGCTCCCAGTTCTCCATGGCCTGTCCTGCCTTTTTGGATTTTACACTTTTTTCAGATGGCCCTTTTGACGGGGGGGAAGTGAGACTTCATTGTAGTGCAGATTTCCTTTGCAAGCTTGCTTGGTTGGCCAAAAAGGGCATATGCGTTTTTTCCTGAATATATTCAGGAAAAAACTCATACGCCCTTTTTGGCCAAGTGCATCATTGTCGACCTTCTGCCTCTTTTCCTATGCTTTAAATGCAATTCCAGTCTACCTCCTGAAATCGGTTTCCTGCAATTCTGCCCGGCTTTCAAGTCCTCTTGGCAGCCTTACTTCAGTATATTTTTGGATGATAGCTGTCATTTATAACTCTGCAGGTTTGTGAATTACAGTGCCCCTGAGCTCCTTTCTTCAACTCGCTTTCTTGTGAGCTGGCCGCAACACCGCAGGATTGCTTCAGGCCCTAATCTGGTTCCGGCATGGCACGCTGAGCCTTTGGTTAATTCCTCTTCCTGGTGGGAAATGAGAGTTAAATTTTCCCGTCCAGACACCTCCAGCTAGTCTCTCATTGGTTCTCCCTATTCCTGTTCATCTTCCGTGGAATTTGCAAACTGGGCCAAACAGGAGGTTAAAGGCACTGACTCTCCAAGTCGGGAGAGTGTTAGTAAAGCATCTGGAATGTTGCACCCGAGTACCAGGGGACGAGAACTGAGACATATTTCAACACGTCTCCCGATCACACGGTTGATCATACTCTGGGTTCCACATGCAAGTTTTAGCTGAAGGAAGAATCCCTTAAACCTGGAGAGTTGAGACCCGTGGAATGGGTACCATGCAATATGACTTCAAAGGGTCTTCATTTGCTCACCAAAACTCTCCAATCCTATCACTGCTGCGTTTTTGCCCCTGTACTCACGATTGATTCACTTTCAGAGACATAGCAATCCATAGGTTTTAAGATACTTACTAGTCAGGTACATTATTAGGCGTTTAATATGGGGTTTTGAGTCCATTTCGTTGAGCAAGGAGTAGCTCTTGTCTATTACATATTTGGCTTAAGGAACTTTATCTGTGCTCATTTCAATCTCTGGTTTTATGCAGCACCCCAACTCACCTTTCCCCTTAAGCAAGCATAAGTTGGTTTTCTAAATTTGGGACCATGTTCTGTTTTGAAATCCAGTTCCTGTGTAGCCAAGTTTACATTCCGTGTATTAGTGATATCTTATGATGTTTCTTTTTCTGTGTGACTTATTTCAGTTAGAATCATCATACCTGAATCCACTCATTATGCTGCTATGGGCCTGATGACATAGATGTCATTGCTGAGTGATATTGCATTGTACGTAAGTACCACAACTTCTTTATCCATTTTTCGCTTTATGCGATATTGAACTTGTACCGTAAACGAGTTTCTTGTAAACAGAGCCATCCCAAACTTTGGGGTGGCTGTGTCTTTTTGATTTTAATTTCCCTAAGCTATAGGACCATAAGTGGAAGTGCCCTAGGCTCTGTTGCTTTGTTTTTTAGATGTTTCAGGAAACACCATACACTTCTCCCGAGTGGCTGTTGGCAAGTTACATCCCGCCCATCAGCATAACAAGGCTCCCAGTTCTCCATGGCCTGTCCTGCCTTTCTGGATTTTACACTTTTTTCAGATGGCCCTTTTGACGGGGGGGAAGTGAGACTTCATTGTAGTGCAGATTTCCTTTGCAAGCTTGCTTGGTTGGCCAAAAAGGGCGTATGCGTTTTTTCCTGAATATATTCAGGAAAAAACGCATACGCCCTTTTTGGCCAAGTGCATCATTGTCGACCTTCTGCCTCTTTTCCTATGCTTTAAATGCAATTCCAGTCTACCTCCTGAAATCGGTTTCCTGCAATTCTGCCCGGCTTTCAAGTCCTCTTGGCAGCCTTACTTCAGTATATTTTTGGATGATAGCTGTCATTTATAGCTCTGCAGGTTTGTGAATTACAGTGCCCCTGAGCTCCTTTCTTCAACTCGCTTTCTTGTGAGCTGGCCGCAACACCGCAGGATTGCTTCAGGCCCTAATCTGGTTCCGGCATGGCACGCTGAGCCTTTGGTTAATTCCTCTTCCTGGTGGGAAATGAGAGTTAAATTTTCCCGTCCAGACACCTCCAGCTAGTCTCTCATTGGTTCTCCCTATTCCTGTTCATCTTCCGTGGAATTTGCAAACTGGGCCAAAGAGGAGGTTAAAGGCACTGACTCTCCAAGTCGGGAGAGTGTTAGTAAAGCATCTGGAATGTTGCACCCGAGTACCAGGGGACGAGAACTGAGACATATTTCAACACGTCTCCCGATCACACGGTTGATCATACTCTGGGTTCCACATGCATGTTTTAGCTGAAGGAAGAATCCCTTAAACCTGGAGATTTGAGACCCGTGGAATGGGTACCATGCAATATGACTTCAAAGGGTCTTCATTTGCTCACCAAAACTCTCCAATCCTATCACTGCTGCGTTTTTGCCCCTGTACTCACGATTGATTCACTTTCAGAGACATAGCAATCCATAGGTTTTAAGATACTTACTAGTCAGGTACATTATTAGGCGTTTAATATGGGGTTTTGAGTCCATTTCATTGAGCAAGGAGTAGCTCTTGTCTATTACATATTTGGCTTAAGGAACTTTATCTGTGCTCATTTCAATCTCTGGTTTTATGCAGCACCCCAACTCACCTTTCCCCTTAAGCAAGCATAAGTTGGTTTTCTAAATTTGGGACCATGTTCTGTTTTGAAATTCAGTTCCTGTGTAGCCAAGTTTACATTCCGTGTATTAGTGATATCTTATGATGTTTCTTTTTCTGTGTGACTTATTTCAGTTAGAATCATCATACCTGAATCCACTCATTATGCTGCTATGGGCTTGATGACATAGATGTCATTGCTGAGTGATATTGCATTGTACGTAAGTACCACAACTTCTTTATCCATTTTTCGCTTTATGCGATATTGAACTTGTACCGTAAACGAGTTTCTTGTAAACAGAGCCATCCCAAACTTTGGGGTGGCTGTGTCTTTTTGATTTTAATTTCCCTAAGCTATAGGACCATAAGTGGAAGTGCCCTAGGCTCTGTTGCTTTGTTTTTTAGATGTTTCAGGAAACACCATACACTTCTCCCGAGTGGCTGTTGGCAAGTTACATCCCGCCCATCAGCATAACAAGGCTCCCAGTTCTCCATGGCCTGTCCTGCCTTTCTGGATTTTACACTTTTTTCAGATGGCCCTTTTGACGGGGGGGAAGTGAGACTTCATTGTAGTGCAGATTTCCTTTGCAAGCTTGCTTGGTTGGCCAAAAAGGGCATATGCGTTTTTTCCTGAATATATTCAGGAAAAAACGCATACGCCCTTTTTGGCCAAGTGCATCATTGTCGACCTTCTGCCTCTTTTCCTATGCTTTAAATGCAATTCCAGTCTACCTCCTGAAATCGGTTTCCTGCAATTCTGCCCGGCTTTCAAGTCCTCTTGGCAGCGTTACTTCAGTATATTTTTGGATGATAGCTGTCATTTATAACTCTGCAGGTTTGTGAATTACAGTGCCCCTGAGCTCCTTTCTTCAACTCGCTTTCTTGTGAGCTGGCCGCAACACCGCAGGATTGCTTCAGGCCCTAATCTGGTTCCGGCATGGCACGCTGAGCCTTTGGTTAATTCCTCTTCCTGGTGGGAAATGAGAGTTAAATTTTCCCGTCCAGACACCTCCAGCTAGTCTCTCATTGGTTCTCCCTATTCCTGTTCATCTTCCGTGGAATTTGCAAACTGGGCCAAACAGGAGGTTAAAGGCACTGACTCTCCAAGTCGGGAGAGTGTTAGTAAAGCATCTGGAATGTTGCACCCGAGTACCAGGGGACGAGAACTGAGACATATTTCAACACGTCTCCCGATCACACGGTTGATCATACTCTGGGTTCCACATGCATGTTTTAGCTGAAGGAAGAATCCCTTAAACCTGGAGATTTGAGACCCGTGGAATGGGTACCATGCAATATGACTTCAAAGGGTCTTCATTTGCTCACAAAACTCTCCAATCCTATCACTGCTGCGTTTTTGCCCCTGTACTCACGATTGATTCACTTTCAGAGACATAGCAATCCATAGGTTTTAAGATACTTACTAGTCAGGTACATTATTAGGCGTTTAATATGGGGTTTTGAGTCCATTTCGTTGAGCAAGGAGTAGCTCTTGTCTATTACATATTTGGCTTAAGGAACTTTATCTGTGCTCATTTCAATCTCTGGTTTTATGCAGCACCCCAACTCACCTTTCCCCTTAAGCAAGCATAAGTTGGTTTTCTAAATTTGGGGACCATGTTCTGTTTTGAAATTCAGTTCCTGTGTAGCCAAGTTTACATTCCGTGTATTAGTGATATCTTATGATGTTTCTTTTTCTGTGTGACTTATTTCAGTTAGAATCATCATACCTGAATCCACTCATTATGCTGCTATGGACCTGATGACATAGATGTCATTGCTGAGTGATATTGCATTGTACGTAAGTACCACAACTTCTTTATCCATTTTTCGCTTTATGCGATATTGAACTTGTACCGTAAACGAGTTTCTTGTAAACAGAGCCATCCCAAACTTTGGGGTGGCTGTGTCTTTTTGATTTTAATTTCCCTAAGCTATAGGACCATAAGTGGAAGTGCCCTAGGCTCTGTTGCTTTGTTTTTTAGATGTTTCAGGAAACACCATACACTTCTCCCGAGTGGCTGTTGGCAATTTACATCCCGCCCATCAGCATAACAAGGCTCCCAGTTCTCCATGGCCTGTCCTGCCTTTCTGGATTTTACACTTTTTTCAGATGGCCCTTTTGACGGGGGGGGGGGGGAAGTGAGACTTCATTGTAGTGCAGATTTCCTTTGCAAGCTTGCTTGGTTGGCCAAAAAGGGCGTATGCGTTTTTTCCTGAATATATTCAGGAAAAAACGCATACGCCCTTTTTGGCCAAGTGCATCATTGTCGACCTTCTGCCTCTTTTCCTATGCTTTAAATGCAATTCCAGTCTACCTCCTGAAATCGGTTTCCTGCAATTCTGCCCGGCTTTCAAGTCCTCTTGGCAGCCTTACTTCAGTATATTTTTGGATGATAGCTGTCATTTATAACTCTGCAGGTTTGTGAATTACAGTGCCCCTGAGCTCCTTTCTTCAACTCGCTTTCTTGTGAGCTGGCCGCAACACCGCAGGATTGCTTCAGGCCCTAATCTGGTTCCGGCATGGCACGCTGAGCCTTTGGTTAATTCCTCTTCCTGGTGGGAAATGAGAGTTAAATTTTCCCGTCCAGACACCTCCAGCTAGTCTCTCATTGGTTCTCCCTATTCCTGTTCATCTTCCACGGAATTTGCAAACTGGGCCAAACAGGAGGTTAAAGGCACTGACTCTCCAAGTTGGGAGAGTGTTAGTAAAGCATCTGGAATGTTGTACCCGAGTACCAGGGGACAAGAACTGAGACATATTTCAACACGTCTCCCGATCACACGGTTGATCATACTCTGGGTTCCACATGCATGTTTTAGCTGAAGGAAGAATCCCTTAAACCTGGAGATTTGAGACCCGTGGAATGGGTACCATGCAATATGACTTCAAAGGGTCTTCATTTGCTCACCAAAACTCTCCAATCCTATCACTGCTGCGTTTTTGCCCCTGTACTCACGATTGATTCACTTTCAGAGACATAGCAATCCATAGGTTTTAAGATACTTACTAGTCAGGTACATTATTAGGCGTTTAATATGGGGTTTTGAGTCCATTTCGTTGAGCAAGGAGTAGCTCTTGTCTATTACATATTTGGCTTAAGGAACTTTATCTGTGCTCATTTCAATCTCTGGTTTTATGCAGCACCCCAACTCACCTTTCCCCTTAAGCAAGCATAAGTTGGTTTTCTAAATTTGGGACCATGTTCTGTTTTGAAATTCAGTTCCTGTGTAGCCAAGTTTACATTCCGTGTATTAGTGATATCTTATGATGTTTCTTTTTCTGTGTGACTTATTTCAGTTAGAATCATCATACCTGAATCCACTCATTATGCTGCTATGGGCCTGATGACATAGATGTCATTGCTGAGTGATATTGCATTGTACGTAAGTACCACAACTTCTTTATCCATTTTTCGCTTTATGCGATATTGAACTTGTACCGTAAACGAGTTTCTTGTAAACAGAGCCATCCCAAACTTTGGGGTGGCTGTGTCTTTTTGATTTTAATTTCCCTAAGCTACAGGACCATAAGTGGAAGTGCCCTAGGCTCTGTTGCTTTGTTTTTTAGATGTTTCAGGAAACACCATACACTTCTCCGGAGTGGCTGTTGGCAATTTATATCCCGCCCATCAGCATAACAAGGCTCCCAGTTCTCCATGGCCTGTCCTGCCTTTCTGGATTTTACACTTTTTTCAGATGGCCCTTTTGACGGGGGGGGGGGGGAAGTGAGACTTCATTGTAGTGCAGATTTCCTTTGCAAGCTTGCTTGGTTGGCCAAAAAGGGCGTATACGTTTTTTCCTGAATATATTCAGGAAAAAACGCATACGCCCTTTTTGGCCAAGTGCATCATTGTCGACCTTCTGCCTCTTTTCCTATGCTTTAAATGCAATTCCAGTCTACCTCCTGAAATCGGTTTCCTGCAATTCTGCCCGGCTTTCAAGTCCTCTTGGCAGCCTTACTTCAGTATATTTTTGGATGATAGCTGTCATTTATAACTCTGCAGGTTTGTGAATTACAGTGCCCCTGAGCTCCTTTCTTCAACTCGCTTTCTTGTGAGCTGGCCGCAACACCGCAGGATTGCTTCAGGCCCTAATCTGGTTCCGACATGGCACGCTGAGCCTTTGGTTAATTCCTCTTCCTGGTGGGAAATGAGAGTTAAATTTTCCCGTCCAGACACCTCCAGCTAGTCTCTCATTGGTTCTCCCTATTCCTGTTCATCTTCCGCGGAATTTGCAAACTGGGCCAAACAGGAGGTTAAAGGCACTGACTCTCCAAGTCGGGAGAGTGTTAGTAAAGCATCTGGAATGTTGCACCCGAGTACCAGGGGACGAGAAGTGAGACATATTTCAACACGTCTCCTGATCACACGGTTGATCATACTCTGGGTTCCACATGCATGTTTTAGCTGAAGGAAGAATCCCTTAAACCTGGAGAGTTGAGACCCGTGGAATGGGTACCATGCAATATGACTTCAAAGGGTCTTCATTTGCTCACCAAAACTCTCCAATCCTATCACTGCTGCGTTTTTGCCCCTGTACTCACGATTGATTCACTTTCAGAGACATAGCAATCCATAGGTTTTAAGATACTTACTAGTCAGGTACATTATTAGGCGTTTAATATGGGGTTTTGAGTCCATTTCGCTGAGCAAGGAGTAGCTCTTGTCTATTACATATTTGGCTTAAGGAACTTTATCTGTGCTCATTTCAATCTCTGGTTTTATGCAGCACCCCAACTCACCTTTCCCTTTAAGCAAGCATAAGTTGGTTTTCTAAATTTGGGACCATGTTCTGTTTTGAAATTCAGTTCCTGTGTAGCCAAGTTTACATTCCGTGTATTAGTGATATCTTATGATGTTTCTTTTTCTGTGTGACTTATTTCAGTTAGAATCATCATACCTGAATCCACTCATTATGCTGCTATGGGCCTGATGACATAGATGTCATTGCTGAGTGATATTGCATTGTACGTAAGTACCACAACTTCTTTATCCATTTTTCGCTTTATGCGATATTGAACTTGTACCGTAAACGAGTTTCTTGTAAACAGAGCCATCCCAAACTTTGGGGTGGCTGTGTCTTTTTGATTTTAATTTCCCTAAGCTATAGGACCATAAGTGGAAGTGCCCTAGGCTCTGTTGCTTTGTTTTTTAGATGTTTCAGGAAACACCATACACTTCTCCCGAGTGGCTGTTGGCAATTTACATCCCGCCCATCAGCATAACAAGGCTCCCAGTTCTCCATGGCCTGTCCTGCCTTTCTGGATTTTACACTTTCTTCAGATGGCCCTTTTGACCGTGGGGAAGTGAGACTTCATTGTAGTGCAGATTTCCTTTGCAAGCTTGCTTGGTTGAACAAAAAGGGCGTATGCGTTTTTTCCTGAATATATTCAGGAAAAAACGCATACGCCCTTTTTGGCCAAGTGCATCATTGTCGACCTTCTGCCTCTTTTCCTATGCTTTAAATGCAATTCCAGTCTACCTCCTGAAATCGGTTTCCTGCAATTCTGCCCGGCTTTCAAGTCCTCTTGGCAGCCTTACTTCAGTATATTTTTGGATGATAGCTGTCATTTATAACTCTGCAGGTTTGTGAATTACAGTGCCCCTGAGCTCCTTTCTTCAACTCGCTTTCTTGTGAGCTGGCCGCAACACCGCAGGATTGCTTCAGGCCCTAATCTGGTTCCGGCATGGCACGCTGAGCCTTTGCTTAATTGCTCTTCCTGGTGGGAAATGAGAGTTAAATTTTCCCGTCCAGACACCTCCAGCTAGTCTCTCATTGGTTCTCCCTATTCCTGTTCATCTTCCGCGGAATTTGCAAACTGGGCCAAACAGGAGGTTAAAGGCACTGACTCTCCAAGTCGGGAGAGTGTTAGTAAAGCATCTGGAATGTTGCACCCGAGTACCAGGGGACGAGAACTGAGACATATTTCAACACGTCTCCCGATCACACGGTTGATCATACTCTGGGTTCCACATGCATGTTTTAGCTGAAGGAAGAATCCCTTAAACCTGGAGAGTTGAGACCCGTGGAATGGGTACCATGCAATATGACTTCAAAGGGTCTTCATTTGCTCACCAAAACTCTCCAATCCTATCACTGCTGCGTTTTTGCCCCTGTACTCACGATTGATTCACTTTCAGAGACATAGCAATCCATAGGTTTTAAGATACTTACTAGTCAGGTACATTATTAGGCGTTTAATATGGGGTTTTGAGTCCATTTCGTTGAGCAAGGAGTAGCTCTTGTCTATTACATATTTGGCTTAAGGAACTTTATCTGTGCTCATTTCAATCTCTGGTTTTATGCAGCACCCCAACTCACCTTTCCCCTTAAGCAAGCATAAGTTGGTTTTCTAAATTTGGGACCATGTTCTGTTTTGAAATTCAGTTCCTGTGTAGCCAAGTTTACATTCCGTGTATTAGTGATATCTTATGATGTTTCTTTTTCTGTGTGACTTATTTCAGTTAGAATCATCATACCTGAATCCACTCATTATGCTGCTATGGGCTTGATGACATAGATGTCATTGCTGAGTGATATTGCATTGTACGTAAGTACCACAACTTCTTTATCCATTTTTCGCTTTATGCGATATTGAACTTGTACCGTAAACGAGTTTCTTGTAAACAGAGCCATCCCAAACTTTGGGGTGGCTGTGTCTTTTTGATTTTAATTTCCCTAAGCTATAGGACCATAAGTGGAAGTGCCCTAGGCTCTGTTGCTTTGTTTTTTAGATGTTTCAGGAAACACCATACACTTCTCCCGAGTGGCTGTTGGCAATTTACATCCCGCCCATCAGCATAACAAGGCTCCCAGTTCTCCATGGCCTGTCCTGCCTTTCTGGATTTTACACTTTTTTCAGATGGCCCTTTTGACGGGGGGGAAGTGAGACTTCATTGTAGTGCAGATTTCCTTTGCAAGCTTGCTTGGTTGGCCAAAAAGGGCGTATGCGTTTTTTCCTGAATATATTCAGGAAAAAACGCATACGCCCTTTTTGGCCAAGTGCATCATTGTCGACCTTCTGCCTCTTTTCCTATGCTCTAAATGCAATTCCAGTCTACCTCCTGAAATCGGTTTCCTGCAATTCTGCCCGGCTTTCAAGTCCTCTTGGCAGCCTTACTTCAGTATATTTTTGGATGATAGCTGTCATTTATAACTCTGCAGGTTTGTGAATTACAGTGCCCCTGAGCTCCTTTCTTCAACTCGCTTTCTTGTGAGCTGGCCGCAACACCGCAGGATTGCTTCAGGCCCTAATCTGGTTCCGGCATGGCACGCTGAGCCTTTGCTTAATTCCTCTTCCTGGTGGGAAATGAGAGTTAAATTTTCCCGTCCAGACACCTCCAGCTAGTCTCTCATTGGTTCTCCCTATTCCTGTTCATCTTCCGCGGAATTTGCAAACTGGGCCAAACAGGAGGTTAAAGGCACTGACTCTCCAAGTCGGGAGAGTGTTAGTAAAGCATCTGGAATGTTGCACCCGAGTACCAGGGGACGAGAACTGAGACATATTTCAACACGTCTCCCGATAACACGGTTGATCATACTCTGGGTTCCACATGCATGTTTTAGCTGAAGGAAGAATCCCTTAAACCTGGAGAGTTGAGACCCGTGGAATGGGTACCATGCAATATGACTTCAAAGGGTCTTCATTTGCTCACCAAAACTCTCCAATCCTATCACTGCTGCGTTTTTGCCCCTGTACTCACGATTGATTCTCTTTCAGAGACATAGCAATCCATAGGTTTTAAGATACTTACTAGTCAGGTACATTATTAGGCGTTTAATATGGGGTTTTGAGTCCATTTCGTTGAGCAAGGAGTAGCTCTTGTCTATTACATATTTGGCTTAAGGAACTTTATCTGTGCTCATTTCAATCTCTGGTTTTATGCAGCACCCCAACTCACCTTTCCCCTTAAGCAAGCATAAGTTGATTTTCTAAATTTGGGACCATGTTCTGTTTTGAAATTCAGTTCCTGTGTAGCCAAGTTTACATTCCGTGTATTAGTGATATCTTATGATGTTTCTTTTTCTGTGTGACTTATTTCAGTTAGAATCATCATACCTGAATCCACTCATTATGCTGCTATGGGCCTGATGACATAGATGTCATTGCTGAGTGATATTGCATTGTACGTAAGTACCACAACTTCTTTATCCATTTTTCGCTTTATGCGATATTTAACTTGTACCGTAAACGAGTTTCTTGTAAACAGAGCCATCCCAAACTTTGGGGTGGCTGTGTCTTTTTGATTTTAATTTCCCTAAGCTATAGGACCATAAGTGGAAGTGCCCTAGGCTCTGTTGCTTTGTTTTTTAGATGTTTCAGGAAACACCATACACTTCTCCCGAGTGGCTGTTGGCAATTTACATCCCGCCCATCAGCATAACAAGGCTCCCAGTTCTCCATGGCCTGTCCTGCCTTTCTGGATTTTACACTTTTTTCAGATGGCCCTTTTGACGGGGGGGGGGGGAGTGAGACTTCATTGTAGTGCAGATTTCCTTTGCAAGCTTGCTTGGTTGGCCAAAAAGGGCGTATGCGTTTTTTCCTGAATATATTCAGGAAAAAACGCATACGCCCTTTTTGGCCAAGTGCATCATTGTCGACCTTCTGCCTCTTTTCCTATGCTTTAAATGCAATTCCAGTCTACCTCCTGAAATCGGTTTCCTGCAATTCTGCCCGGCTTTCAAGTCCTCTTGGCAGCCTTACTTCAGTATATTTTTGGATGATAGCTGTCATTTATAACTCTGCAGGTTTGTGAATTACAGTGCCCCTGAGCTCCTTTCTTCAACTCGCTTTCTTGTGAGCTGGCCGCAACACCGCAGGATTGCTTCAGGCCCTAATCTGGTTCCGGCATGGCACGCTGAGCCTTTGGTTAATTCCTCTTCCTGGTGGGAAATGAGAGTTAAATTTTCCCGTCCAGACACCTCCAGCTAGTCTCTCATTGGTTCTCCCTATTCCTGTTCATCTTCCGCGGAATTTGCAAACTGGGCCAAACAGGAGGTTAAAGGCACTGACTCTCCAAGTCGGGAGAGTGTTAGTAAAGCATCTGGAATGTTGTACCCGAGTACCAGGGGACAAGAACTGAGACATATTTCAACACGTCTCCCGATCACACGGTTGATCATACTCTGGGTTCCACATGCATGTTTTAGCTGAAGGAAGAATCCCTTAAACCTGGAGATTTGAGACCCGTGGAATGGGTACCATGCAATATGACTTCAAAGGGTCTTCATTTGCTCACCAAAACTCTCCAATCCTATCACTGCTGCGTTTTTGCCCCTGTACTCACGATTGATTCACTTTCAGAGACATAGCAATCCATAGGTTTTAAGATACTTACTAGTCAGGTACATTATTAGGCGTTTAATATGGGGTTTTGAGTCCATTTCGTTGAGCAAGGAGTAGCTCTTGTCTATTACATATTTGGCTTAAGGAACTTTATCTGTGCTCATTTCAATCTCTGGTTTTATGCAGCACCCCAACTCACCTTTCCCCTTAAGCAAGCATAAGTTGGTTTTCTAAATTTGGGACCATGTTCTGTTTTGAAATTCAGTTCCTGTGTAGCCAAGTTTACATTCCGTGTATTAGTGATATCTTATGATGTTTCTTTTTCTGTGTGACTTATTTCAGTTAGAATCATCATACCTGAATCCACTCATTATGCTGCTATGGGCCTGATGACATAGATGTCATTGCTGAGTGATATTGCATTGTATGTAAGTACCACAACTTCTTTATCCATTTTTCGCTTTATGCGATATTGAACTTGTACCGTAAACGAGTTTCTTGTAAACAGAGCCATCCCAAACTTTGGGGTGGCTGTGTCTTTTTGATTTTAATTTCCCTAAGCTACAGGACCATAAGTGGAAGTGCCCTAGGCTCTGTTGCTTTGTTTCTTAGATGTTTCAGGAAACACCATACACTTCTCCAGAGTGGCTGTTGGCAATTTACATCCCGCCCATCAGCATAACAAGGCTCCCAGTTCTCCATGGCCTGTCCTGCCTTTCTGGATTTTACACTTTTTTCAGATGGCCCTTTTGATGGGGGGGGAAGTGAGACTTCATTGTAGTGCAGATTTCCTTTGCAAGCTTGCTTGGTTGGCCAAAAAGGGCGTATACGTTTTTTCCTGAATATATTCAGGAAAAAACGCATACGCCCTTTTTGGCCAAGTGCATCATTGTCGACCTTCTGCCTCTTTTCCTATGCTTTAAATGCAATTCCAGTCTACCTCCTGAAATCGGTTTCCTGCAATTCTGCCCGGCTTTCAAGTCCTCTTGGCAGCCTTACTTCAGTATATTTTTGGATGATAGCTGTCATTTATAACTCTGCAGGTTTGTGAATTACAGTGCCCCTGAGCTCCTTTCTTCAACTCGCTTTCTTGTGAGCTGGCCGCAACACCGCAGGATTGCTTCAGGCCCTAATCTGGTTCCGGCATGGCACGCTGAGCCTTTGCTTAATTGCTCTTCCTGGTGGGAAATGAGAGTTAAATTTTCCCGTCCAGACACCTCCAGCTAGTCTCTCATTGGTTCTCCCTATTCCTGTTCATCTTCCGCGGAATTTGCAAACTGGGCCAAACAGGAGGTTAAAGGCACTGACTCTCCAAGTCGGGAGAGTGTTAGTAAAGCATCTGGAATGTTGCACCCGAGTACCAGGGGACGAGAACTGAGACATATTTCAACACGTCTCCCGATCACACGGTTGATCATACTCTGGGTTCCACATGCATGTTTTAGCTGAAGGAAGAATCCCTTAAACCTGGAGAGTTGAGACCCGTGGAATGGGTACCATGCAATATGACTTCAAAGGGTCTTCATTTGCTCACCAAAACTCTCCAATCCTATCACTGCTGCGTTTTTGCCCCTGTACTCACGATTGATTCACTTTCAGAGACATAGCAATCCATAGGTTTTAAGATACTTACTAGTCAGGTACATTATTAGGCGTTTAATATGGGGTTTTGAGTCCATTTCGTTGAGCAAGGAGTAGCTCTTGTCTATTACATATTTGGCTTAAGGAACTTTATCTGTGCTCATTTCAATCTCTGGTTTTATGCAGCACCCCAACTCACCTTTCCCCTTAAGCAAGCATAAGTTGGTTTTCTAAATTTGGGACCATGTTCTGTTTTGAAATTCAGTTCCTGTGTAGCCAAGTTTACATTCCGTGTATTAGTGATATCTTATGATGTTTCTTTTTCTGTGTGACTTATTTCAGTTAGAATCATCATACCTGAATCCACTCATTATCCTGCTATGGGCCTGATGACATAGATGTCATTGCTGAGTGATATTGCATTGTACGTAAGTACCACAACTTCTTTATCCATTTTTCGCTTTATGCGATATTGAACTTGTACCGTAAACGAGTTTCTTGTAAACAGAGCCATCCCAAACTTTGGGGTGGCTGTGTCTTTTTGATTTTAATTTCCCTAAGCTACAGGACCATAAGTGGAAGTGCCCTAGGCTCTGTTGCTTTGTTTTTTAGATGTTTCAGGAAACACCATACACTTCTCCCGAGTGGCTGTTGGCAATTTACATCCCGCCCATCAGCATAACAAGGCTCCCAGTTCTCCATGGCCTGTCCTGCCTTTCTGGATTTTACACTTTTTCCAGATGGCCCTTTTGACCGGGGGAAAGTAAGACTTCATTGTAGTGCAGATTTCCTTTGCAAGCTTGCTTGGTTGGCCAGAAAGGGCGTATGCGTTTTGTCCTGAATATATTCAGGAAAAAACGCATACGCCCTTTTTGGCCAAGTGCATCATTGTGGACGTTCTGCCTCTTTTCCTATGCTTTAAATGCAATTCCAGTCCACCTCCTGAAATCGGTTTCCTGCAATTCTGCCCCGCTTTCAAGTCCTCTTTGCAGCCTTACTTCAGTATATTTTTGGACGATAGCTGTCATTTATAACTCTGCAGGTTTGTGAATTACAGTGCCCCTGAGCTCCTTTCTTCATCTCGCTTTCTTGTGAGCCGGCCGCGACACCACAGGATTGCTTCAGGCCCTAATCTTGTTCTGGCATGGCACGCTGAGCCTTTGGTTAATTCCTCTTCCTGGTGGGAAATCAGAGTTAAATTTGCCCGTCCAGACACCTCCAGCTAGTCTCTCATTGGTTCTCCCTATTCCTGTTCATCTTCCGCAGAAATTGCAAACTGGGCCAAACAGGAGGTTAAAGGCACTGACTCTCCAAGTCGGGAGAGTGTTAGTAAAGCGTCTGGAATGTTGCACCCGAGTACCAGGGGACGAGAACTGAGACATTTTGGAACACGTCTCCCGATCACACGGTTGATCATACTCTGGGTTCCACATGCATGATTTAGCTGAAGGAAGAATCCCTTAAACCTGGAGAGTTGAGACCCGTGGAATGGGTACCATGCAGTATGACTTCAAAGGGTCTTCATTTGCTCACCGAACCTCTCCAATCCTATCACTGCTGCGTTTATGCCCCTGTACACATGCTTGATTCTCTTTCGGAGACAGAGCGATCCATAGGTTTTAAGATACTTACTAGTCAGCTACATACTTAGGCGTTTAATATGGGGTGTTGAGTCCATTTCATTGAGCAAGGAGTAGCTCTTGTCTATTCCATATTTGGCTTAAGGAACTTTATCTGTGCTCATTTCAATCTCTGGTTTTATGCAGCACCCCAACTCACCTTTCCCCTTAAGCAAGCATAAGTTGATTTTCTAAATTTGAGACCCTGTTCTCTTTTGTAATCCAGTTCCTGTGTAGCCAAGTTTACATTCCGTGTATTAGTGATATCTTATGATGTTTCTTTTTCTGTGTGACATATTTCAGTTAGAATCATCATACCTGAATCCACTCATTATGCTGCTACGGGCCTGATGACATAGATTTCATTGCTGAGTGATATTGCATTGTACGTAAGTACCACAACTTCTTTATCCATTTTTCACTTTCTGCGATATTCAACTAGTCCCTTAAACGAGTTTCTTGTATACAGAGCCGTCCCAAATTTTGGGGTGGCTGTGTCTTTTTGATTTTAATTTCCCTAAGCTATAGGACCATAAGTGGAAGTGCCCTGGGCTCTGTTGCTTTGTTTTTTAGATGATTCAGGAAACACCATACACTTCTCCGGAGTGGCTGTTGGCAATTTACATGCCGCCCATCAGCATAACAAGGCTCCCAGTTCTCCATGGCCTGTCCTGCCTTTCTGGATTTTACACTTTTTCCAGATGGCCCTTTTGACCGGGGGAAAGTAAGACTTCATTGTAGTGCAGATTTCCTTTGCAAGCTTGCTTGGTTGGCCAGAAAGGGCGTATGCGTTTTGTCCTGAATATATTCAGGAAAAAACGCATACGCCCTTTTTGGCCAAGTGCATCATTGTGGACGTTCTGCCTCTTTTCCTATGCTTTAAATGCAATTCCAGTCCACCTCCTGAAATCGGTTTCCTGCAATTCTGCCCCGCTTTCAAGTCCTCTTTGCAGCCTTACTTCAGTATATTTTTGGACGATAGCTGTCATTTATAACTCTGCAGGTTTGTGAATTACAGTGCCCCTGAGCTCCTTTCTTCATCTCGCTTTCTTGTGAGCCGGCCGCGACACCACAGGATTGCTTCAGGCCCTAATCTTGTTCTGGCACGGCACGCTGAGCCTTTGGTTAATTCCTCTTCCTGGTGGGAAATCAGAGTTAAATTTTCCCGTCCAGACACCTCCAGCTAGTCTCTCATTGGTTCTCCCTATTCCTGTTCATCTTCCGCAGAAATTGCAAACTGGGCCAAACAGGAGGTTAAAGGCACTGACTCTCCAAGTCGGGAGAGTGTTAGTAAAGCGTCTGGAATGTTGCACCCGACTACCAGGGGACGAGAACTGAGACATTTTTGAACACGTCTCCCGATCACATGGTTGATCATACTCTGGGTTCCACATGCATGATTTAGCTGAAGGAAGAATCCCTTAAACCTGGAGAGTTGAGACCCGTGGAATGGGTACCATGCAGTATGACTTCAAAGGGTCTTCATTTGCTCACCGAACCTCTCCAATCCTATCACTGCTGCGTTTATGCCCCTGTACACATGCTTGATTCTCTTTCGGAGACAGAGCGATCCATAGGTTTTAAGATACTTACTAGTCAGCTACATACTTAGGCGTTTAATATGGGGTGTTGAGTCCATTTCATTGAGCAAGGAGTAGCTCTTGTCTATTCCATATTTGGCTTAAGGAACTTTATCTGTGCTCATTTCAATCTCTGGTTTTATGCAGCACCCCAACTCACCTTTCCCCTTAAGCAAGCATAAGTTGATTTTCTAAATTTGAGACCCTGTTCTCTTTTGTAATCCAGTTCCTGTGTAGCCAAGTTTACATTCCGTGTATTAGTGATATCTTATGATGTTTCTTTTTCTGTGTGACATATTTCAGTTAGAATCATCATACCTGAATCCACTCATTATGCTGCTACGGGCCTGATGACATAGATTTCATTGCTGAGTGATATTGCATTGTACGTAAGTACCACAACTTCTTTATCCATTTTTCACTTTCTGCGATATTCAACTAGTCCCTTAAACGAGTTTCTTGTATACAGAGCCGTCCCAAACTTTGGGGTGGCTGTGTCTTTTTGATTTTAATTTCCCTAAGCTATAGGACCATAAGTGGAAGTGCCCTGGGCTCTGTTGCTTTGTTTTTTAGATGATTCAGGAAACACCATACACTTCTCCGGAGTGGCTGTTGGCAATTTACATGCCGCCCATCAGCATAACAAGGCTCCCAGTTCTCCATGGCCTGTCCTGCCTTTCTGGATTTTACACTTTTTCCAGATGGCCCTTTTGACCGGGGGAAAGTAAGACTTCATTGTAGTGCAGATTTCCTTTGCAAGCTTGCTTGGTTGGCCAGAAAGGGCGTATGCGTTTTGTCCTGAATATATTCAGGAAAAAACGCATACGCCCTTTTTGGCCAAGTGCATCATTGTGGACGTTCTGCCTCTTTTCCTATGCTTTAAATGCAATTCCAGTCCACCTCCTGAAATCGGTTTCCTGCAATTCTGCCCCGCTTTCAAGTCCTCTTTGCAGCCTTACTTCAGTATATTTTTGGACGATAGCTGTCATTTATAACTCTGCAGGTTTGTGAATTACAGTGCCCCTGAGCTCCTTTCTTCATCTCGCTTTCTTGTGAGCCGGCCGCGACACCACAGGATTGCTTCAGGCCCTAATCTTGTTCTGGCACGGCACGCTGAGCCTTTGGTTAATTCCTCTTCCTGGTGGGAAATCAGAGTTAAATTTTCCCGTCCAGACACCTCCAGCTAGTCTCTCATTGGTTCTCCCTATTCCTGTTCATCTTCCGCAGAAATTGCAAACTGGGCCAAACAGGAGGTTAAAGGCACTGACTCTCCAAGTCGGGAGAGTGTTAGTAAAGCGTCTGGAATGTTGCACCCGACTACCAGGGGACGAGAACTGAGACATTTTGGAACACGTCTCCTGATCACACGGTTGATCATACTCTGGGTTCCACATGCATGATTTAGCTGAAGGAAGAATCCCTTAAACCTGGAGAGTTGAGACCCGTGGAATGGGTACCATGCAGTATGACTTCAAAGGGTCTTCATTTGCTCACCGAACCTCTCCAATCCTATCACTGCTGCGTTTATGCCCCTGTACACACGCTTGATTCTCTTTCGGAGACAGAGCGATCCATAGGTTTTAAGATACTTACTAGTCAGGGACATTTTTAGGCGTTTAATATGGGGTGTTGAGTCCATTTCGTTGAGCAAGGAGTAGCTCTTGTCTATTCCATATTTGGCTTAAGGAACTTTATCTGTGCTCATTTCAATCTCTGGTTTTATGCAGCACCCCAACTCATGTTTCCCCTTAAGCAAGCATAAGTTGGTTTTCTAAATTTGAGACACTGTTCTCTTTTGTAATCCAGTTCCTGTGTAGCCAAGTTTACATTCCGTGTATTAGTGATATCTTATGATGTTTCTTTTTCTGTCTGACTTATTTCAGTTAGAATCATCATACCTGAATCCACTCATTATGCTGCTACGGGCCTGATGACATAGATTTCATTGCTGAGTGATATTGCATTGTACGTAAGTACCACAACTCCTTATCCATTTTTGACTTTCTGCAAAATTGAACTTGTACCGTAAACGAGGTTCTTGTAAACAGAGCCGTCCGAAACTTTGGGGTGGCTGTGTCTTTTTGATTTTAATTTCCCTAAGCTATAGGACCATAAGTGGAAGTGCCCTAGGCTCTGTTGCTTTGTTTTTTATATGTTTCAGGAAACATCATACACTTCTCCCGAGTGGCTGTTGGCAATTTACATCCCGCTCTTCAGCATAACAAGGATCCCAGTTCTCCATGGCCTGTCCTGCCTTTCTGGATTTTACACTTTTTTCAGATGGCCCTTTTGACTGGGGGGCAGTGAGACTTCATTGTAGTACAGATTTCCTTTGCAAGCTTGCTTGGTTCGCCAAAAAGGGCGTATGCGTTTTTTCCTGAATATATTCAGGAAAAAACGCATACACCCTTTTTGGCCAAGTGCATCATTGTGGACGTTCTGCCTCTTTTCCTATGCTTTAAATGCAATTCCAGTCTACCTCCTGAAATCGGTTTCCTGTAATTCTGCCCCGCTCTCAAGTCCTCTTGGCAGCCTTACTTCAGTATAGTTTTGGACGATAGCT
Source organism: Orcinus orca (assembly GCF_937001465.1). Classification (NCBI taxonomy): domain Eukaryota; kingdom Metazoa; phylum Chordata; class Mammalia; order Artiodactyla; family Delphinidae; genus Orcinus; species Orcinus orca. The sequence continues at coordinate 92,211 of NW_026044017.1, forward strand.
GTCATTTATAACTCTGCAGGTTTGTGAATTACAGTGCCCCTGAGCTCCTTTCTTCAACTCGCTTTCTTGTGAGCTGGCCGCAACACCGCAGGATTGCTTCAGGCCCTAATCTGGTTCCGGCACGGCACGCTGAGCCTTTGGTTAATTCCTCTTCCTGGTGGGAAATGAGAGTTAAATTTGCCCGTCCAGACACCTCCAGCTAGTCTCTAACTGGTTCTCCCTGTTCCTGTTCATCTTCCACAGAAATTGCAAACTGGGCCAATCAAGAGGTTTAAGGCACTGAGTCTCCAAGTTGGGAGAGTGGTAGTAAAGCATCTGGAATGTTGCACCCGAGTACCAGGGGAGGAAAACTGAGACCTATTTGAACACGTCTCCCGATCACACGGTATATCATACTCTGGGTTCCACATGCATGTTTTAGATGAAGGAAGAATCCCTTAAACCTGGAGAGTTGAGACCCGTGGAATGGGTACCATGCAATATGACTTCAAAGGGTCTTCATTTGCTCACCGAACCTCTCCAATCTTATCACTGCTGTGTTTATGCCCCTGTACACACGCTTGATTCTCTTTCGGAGACATAGCAATCCATAGGTTTTAAGATACTTACTAGTCAGGTACATTCTTAGGCGTTTAATATGGGGTGTTGAGTCCATTTTGTTGAGCAAGGAGTAGCTCTTGTCTATTCCATATTTGGCTTAAGGATCTTTATCTGTGCTCATTTCAATCTCCCGTTTTATGCAGCACCCCAACTCACCTTTCCCCTTAAGCAAGCATATGTTGGTTTTCTACATTTGAGACACTGTTCTTCTTTGTAATCCAGTTCCTGTGTAGCCAAGTTTACATTCCCTGTATTAGTGATATCTTATGATGTTTCCTTTTCTGTGTGACTTGTTTCAGTTAGGATCATCATAGCTGAATCCACTCATTATGCTGCTATTGGCCTGATGACATAGATTTCATTGCTGAGTGATATTACATTGTACGTAAGTACCACAACTTCTTTATCCATTTTTCACTTTCTGCGATATTGAACTTGTACCGTAAACGAGGTTCTTGTAAACAGAGCCATCCCAAACTTTGGGGTGGCTGTGTCTTTTTGATTTTAATTTCCCTAAGCTATAGGACCATAAGTGGAAGTGCCCTAGGCTCTGTTGCTTTGTTTTTTAGATGTTTCAGGAAACACCATATACTTCTCCCCAGTGGCTGTTGGCAATTTACATCCCACCCATCAGCATAACAAGGCTCCCAGTTCTCCATGGCCTGTCCTGCCTTTCTGGATTTTACACTTTTTGCAGATCGCCCTTTTGACCAGGGGGAAGTGAGACTTCATTGTAGTGCAGATTTCCTTTGCAAGCTTGCTTGATGGCCTAAAAGTGCATATGCGTTTTTTCCTGAATATATTCAGGAAAAAACGCATATGCCCTTTTTGGCCAAGTGCATCATTGTCGACGTTCTGCCTCTTTAAATGCAATTCCAGTCTACCTCCTGAAATTTTTTTCCTGCATTTCTGCCCTGCATTCAAGGACTCTTGGCAGCCTTACTTCGTATATTTTTGTACGATAGCTGTCATTTATAACTGTGCATGGTTGTGAATTACAGTGCCCCTGAGCTCCTTTCTTCAACTCGCTTTCTTGTGAGCTGGCCGCAACACCGCAGGATTGCTTCAGGCCCTAATCTGGTTCCGGCACGGCATGCTGAGCCTTTGGTTAATTCGTCTTCCTGGTTGGAAATGAGAGTTAAATTTGCCCGTCCAGAAACCTCCAGCTAGTCTCTCATTGGTTCTCCCTATTCCTGTTCATCTTCCACAGAAATTGCAAACTGAGTGAAACAGCAGGTTAAAGGCACTGACTCTCCAAGTCGAGAGAGTGTTAGTAAAGCGTCTGGAATTTTGCACCCGAGTACCAGGCGACGAGAACTGAGACATATTTGAACACGTCTCCCGATCACACGGTTGATCATACTCTGGGTTCCACATGCATGTTTTAGCTGAAGGAAGAATCCCTTAAACCTTGAGAGTTGAGACCCGTGGAATGGGTACCATGCAATATGACTTCAAAGGGTCTTCATTTGCTCACCGAACCTCTCCAATCCTATCACGGCTGCGTTTATGCCCCTGTACACACGCTTGATTCTCTTTCGGAGACATAGCAATCCATAGGTTTTAAGATACTTACTAGTCAGGTACATTCTTAGGCGTTTAATATGGGGTGTTGAGTCCATCTCGTTGAGCAAGGAGTAGCTCTTGTCTATTACATATTTGGCTTAAGGAACTTTATTTGTGCTCATTTCAATATCTGGTTTTATGCAGCACCCCAACTCACCTTTCCCCTTAAGCAAGCATAAGTTGATTTTCTAAATTTGAGACCCTGTTCTGTTTTGAAATTCAGTTCCTGTGTAGCCAAGTTTACATTCCGTGTATTAGTGATATCTTATGATGTTTCTTTTTCTGTGTGACTTATTTCAGTTAGAATCATCATACCTGAATCCACTCATTATGCTGCTACGGGCCTGATGACATAGATGTCATTGCTGAGGGATATTGCATTGTACGTAAATACCACAACTTCTTTATCCATTTTTCGCTTTCTGTGATATTGAACTTGTACCGTAAACGAGGTTCTTGTAAACAGAGCCATCCCAAACTTTGGGGTGGCTGTGTCTTTTTCATTTTAATTTCCCTAAGCTATAGGACCATAACTGGAAGTGCCCTAGGCTCTGTTGCTTTGTTTTGTAGATGGTTCAGGAAACACCATACACTTCTCCTGAGTGGCTGTTGGCAATTTTCATCCCGCCCATCAGCATAACAAGGCTCCCAGTTCTCCATGGCCTGTCCTGCCTTTCTGGATTTTACACTTTTTTCAGATGGCCCTTTTGACCCGGGTGAAGTGAGACTTCATTGTAGTGCAGATTTCCTTTGCAAGCTTGCTTGGTTGACCAAAAAGTGCGTATGCGTTTTTTCCTGAATATATTCAGGAAAAAACGCATATGCCCTTTTTGGCCAAGTGCATCATTGTCGACGTTCTGCCTCTTTTCCTATGCTTTAAATGCAATTCCAGTCTACCTCCTGAAATCGGTTTCCTGCAATTCTGCCCCGCTTTCAAGTCCTCTTGGCAGCCTTACTTCAGTATAGTTTTGGATGATAGCTGTCATTTATAACTCTGCAGGTTTGTGAATTACAGTGCCCCTGAGCTCCTTTCTTCAACTCGCTTTCTTGTGAGCTGGCCACAACACCGCAGGATTGCTTCAGGGCCTAATCTGGTTCCGGCACGGCATGCTGAGCCTTTGTTTAACTCCTCTTACTGGTGGGTAATGAGAGTTAAATTTGCCCGTCCGGACACCTCCAGCTAGTCTCTCATTGGTCCTCCCTATTCTTGTTCATCTTCCGCAGAAATTGCAAACTGGGCCAAACAGGAGGTTAAAGACACTGACTCTCCAAGTCGGGAGAGTGTTAGTAAAGCGTCTGGAATGTTGCACCCGAGTACCAGGGGACGAGAACTGAGACATATTGGAACACGTCTCCCGATCACACGGTTGATCATACTCTGGGTTCCACATGCATGCTTTAGCTGAAGGAAGAATCCCTTAAACCTGGAGAGTTGAGACCCGTGGAATGGGTACCATGCGATATGACTTCAAAGGGTATTCATTTGCTCACCGAACCTCACCAATCCTATCACTGCTGCGTTTATGCCCCTGTACACATGCTTGATTCTCTTTCGGAGACATAGCAATCCATAGGTTTTAAGACACTTAATAGTCAGGTACATTCTTAGGCATTTAATATGGGGTGTTGAGTCCATCTAGTTGAGCAAGGAGTAGCTCTTGTCTATTACATATTTGGCTTAAGGAACTTTATCTGTGCTCATTTCAATCTCTGGTTTTATGCAGCACCCCAACTCACCTTTGCCCTTAAGCAAGCATAAGTTGGTTTTCTAAATTTGAGACCCTGTTCTGTTTTGTAATTCAGTTCCTGTGTAGCCAAGTTTACATTCCGTGTATTAGTGATATCTTATGATGTTTCTTTTTCTGTGTGACTTATTTCAGTTAGAATCATTATACCTGAATCCACTCATTATGCTGCTACAGGCCTGATGACATAGATGTCAAGGCTGAGTGATATTGCATTTTACGTAAGTACCACAAATTCTTTATCCATTTTTCACTTTCTGCGATATTGAACTTGTACCGTAAACGAGGTTTTTGTAAACAGAGCCGTCCCAAATATTGGGGTGGCTGTGTCTTTTTGATTTTAATTTCCCTAAGCTATAGGACCATAAGTGGAAGTGCCCTAGGCTCTGTTGCTTTGTTTTGTAGATGTTTCAGGAAACACCATACACTTCTCCTGAGTGGCTGTTGGCAATTTACATCCGGCCCATCAGCATAACAAGGCTCCCAGTTCTCCATGGCCTGTCCTGCCTTTCTGGATTTTACACTTTTTTCAGATGGCCCTTTTGACCGGGGGGAAGTGAGACTTCATTGTAGTGCAGATTTCCTTTGCAAGCTTGCTTGGTTGGCCAAAAAGGGCGTATGCGTTTTTTCGTGAATATATTCAGGAAAAAACCCATACGCCCTTTTTGGCCAAGTGCATCATTGTGGACGTTCTGCCTCTTTTCCTATGCTTTAAATGCAATTCCAGTCTACCTCCTGAAATCGGTTTCCTGCAATTCTGCCCCGCTTTCAAGTCCTCTTGGCAGCCTTACTTCAGTATATTTTTGGACGATAGCTGTCATTTATAACTCTGCAGGTTTGTGAATTACAGTGCCCCTGGGCTCCTTTCTTTAACTCACTTTCTTGTGAGCTGGCCGCAACACCGCAGGATTGCTTCAGGCCCTAATCTGGTTCCAGCACGGCACGCTGAGCCTTTGGTTAATTCCTCTTCCTGGTGGGAAATGAGAGTTAAATTTGCCCGTCCAGACACATCCAGCTAGTCTCTCATTGTTTCTCCCTATTCCTGTTCATGTTCCGCAGAAATTGCAAACTGGGCCAAACAGGAGGTTAAAGGCACTGACTCTCCAAGTCGGGAGAGTGTTAGTAAAGGGTCTGGAATGTTGCACCCGAGTACCAGGGGACGAGAACTGAGATATAATGGCACACGTCTCCCGATCACACGGTTGATCATACTCTGGGTTCCACATGCATGTTTTAGCTGAAGGAAGAATCCCTTAAACCTGGAGATTTGAGACCGTGGAATGGGTACGATGCAATATGACTTCAAAGGGTCTTCGTTTGCCCACCGAACCTCTCCAATCCTATCACTGCTGCCTTTATGACCCTGTACACACGCTTGATTCTCTTTCGGAGACATAGCAATCCATAGGTTTTAAGATACTTACTAGTCAGGTACATTCTTAGGCGTTTAATATGGGGTGTTGAGTCCATTTCGTTGCGCAAGGAGTAGCTCTTGTCTATTACATATTTGGCTTAAGGAACTTTATCTGTGCTCATTTCAATCTCTGGTTTTATGCAGCACCCCAACTCACCTTTCCCCTTAAGCAAGCATAAGCTGGTTTTCTAAATTTGAGACCCTGTTCTGTTTTGGAATTCAGTTCCTGTGTAGCCAAGTTTACATTCCGTGTATTAGTGATATCTTATGATGTTTCTTTTTCTGTGTGACTTATTTCAGTTAGAATCATCATACCTGAATCCACTCATTATGCTGCTACGGGCCTGATGACATAGATGTCATTGCTGAGGAATATTGCATTGTACGTAAATACCACAACTTCTTTATCCATTTTTCGCTTTCTGTGATATTGAACTTGTACTGTAAACGAGGTTCTTGTAAACAGAGCCATCCCAAACTTTGGGGTGGCTGTGTCTTTTTGATTTTAATTTCCCTAAGCTATAGGACCATAAGTGGAAGTGCCCTAGGCTCTGTTGCTTTGTTTTGTAGATGTTTCAGGAAACACCATACACTTCTCCTGAGTGGTTGTTGGCAATTTACATCCCGCCCATCAGCATAACAAGTCTCCCAGTTCTCCATGGCCTGTCCTTCCTTTCTGGATTTTACACTTTTTTCAGATGGCCCTTTTGACCCGGGTGAAGTGAGACTTCATTGTAGTGCAGATTGCCTTTGCAAGCTTGCTTGGTTGGCCAAAAAGTGCGTATGCGTTTTTTCCTGAATATATTCAGGAAAAAACGCATACGCCCTTTTTGGCCAAGTGCATCATTGTCGATCTTCTGCCTCTTTTCCTATGCTTTAAATGCAATTCCAGTCTACCTCCTGAAATCGGTTTCCTGCAATTCTGCCCCGCTTTCAAGTCCTCTTGGCAGCCTTACTTCAGTATATTTTTGGACGATAGCTGTCATTTATAACTCTGCAGGTTTGTGAATTACAGTGCCCCTGAGCTCCTTTCTTTAACTCGCTTTCTTGTGAGCTGGCCGTAACACCGCAGGATTGCTTCAGGCCCTAATCTGGTTCCGGCATGGCACGCTGAGCCTTTGGTTAATTCCTCTTCCTGGTGGGAAATGAGAGTTAAATTTGCCCGTCCAGACACATCCAGCTAGTCTCTCATTGTTTCTCCCTATTCCTGTTCATGTTCCGCAGAAATTGCAAACTGGGCCAAACAGGAGGTTAAAGGCACTGACTCTCCAAGTCGGGAGAGTGTTAGTAAAGGGTCTGGAATGTTGCACCCGAGTACCAGGGGACGAGAACTGAGATATAATGGCACACGTCTCCCGATCACACGGTTGATCATACTCTGGGTTCCACATGCATGTTTTAGCCGAAGGAAGAATCCCTTAAACCTGGAGAGTTGAGACCCGTGGAAATGGTACCATGCAATATGACTTCAAAGGGTCTTCATTTGCTCACCGAACCTCTCAATACTATCACTGCTGCGTTTATGCCCCTGTACACATGCTTGATTCTCTTTCGGAGACATAGCAAGTCATAGGTTTTAAGATACTTACAAGTCAGGTACATTCTTAGGCGTTTAATATGGGGTGTTGAGTCCATTTCGTTGAACAAGGAGTAGCTCTTGTCTATTACATATTTTGCTTAAGGAACTTTATCTGTGATCATTTAAATCTCTGGTTTTATGCAGCACCCCAACTCACCTTTCCCCTTAAGCAAGCATAAGTTGGTTTTCTAAATTTGAGACCCTGTTCTGTTTTGTAATCCAGTTCCTGTGTAGCCAAGTTTACATTCCGTGTATTAGTGATATCTTATGATGTTTCTTTTTCTGTGTGACTTATTTCAGTTAGAATCATCATACCTGAATCCACTCATTATGCTGCTACGGGCCTGATGACATAGATGTCATTGCTGAGTGATATTGCATTGTACATAAATACCACAACTTCTTTATCCATTTTTCGCTTTCTGTAATATTGAACTTGTACCGTAAAGGAGGTTCTTGTAAACAGAGCCGTCCCAAACTTTGGGGTGGCTGTGTCTTTTTGATTTTAATTTCCCTAAGCTATAGGACCATAAGTGGAAGTGCCGTAGGCTCTGTTGCTTTGTTTTTTAGATTTTTCAGGAAACACCATACACTTCTCCTGAGTGGCTGTTGGCAATTTACATCCGGCCCATCAGCATAACAAGGCTCCCAGTTCTCCATGGCCTGTCCTGCCTTTCTGGATTTTACACTTTTTTCAGATGGCCCTTTTGACCGGGGGGAAGTGAGACTTCATTGTAGTGCAGATTTCCTTTGCAAGCTTGCTTGGTTGGCCAAAAAGGGCGTATGCGTTTTTTCCTGAATATATTCAGGAAAAAACGCATACGCCCTTTTTGGCCAAGTGCATCATTGTTGACGTTCTGCCTCTTTTCCTATGCTTTAAATGCAATTCCAGTCTACCTCCTGAAATCGGTTTCCTGCAATTGTGCCTTGCTTTCAATGCCTCTTCGTAGCCTTATCTCAATATATTTTTTGAAAATAGTTGGCCTTTATAACTCTGCAGGTTTTTGAATTGCAGTGGCCCTTAGCTCCATTTTTCAGCTCTTATTTTTGTGATCTTGCCTCATAACCACAGGATTCCTTCACGCCCTATTCTTCTTCTGGGGCACCTTGCTGTGCCTTTGGTTTATTCTTCTTACTGATGTGAAATTAGAGTGACATGTGCCCATTGAAACTGCTACAGCTAGTTTCTCACTGGTTCCCCCTATTCCCATTCATCCTCCGCACTAACTGCAGACTGTGCGATACCAGAACTTAAAGGCATTGACTCTCCATGTGGGGATATTGTTAGTAAAGTGGCTGGAATGTCGATCTGGAGCCCCAGGAGAGGAAAAATGAGGTGTGTTTTAGAAACCTTTCCCGATCATATGGTATACCAGTCGCTGGGTTTCCCAAGCATGGTTTAGCTGTAGGAAGATTCCCTTCAACCTGGAGTTTTGGGACCCTTGGAATGAGTAGCATGAAGTATTGCATTAAACTTTTGGCAGTTGCTCACCAAAGCTCACCAATCCTCTCAGCCCCAAGTGTGCAGCCTTATGTCTTATCCAGCTGTGGGTTTATATGTGGTCAATCCAGGTTGCATCACAGCCCCTGAGCAAATTTTGTAAGAATTTTTCTCTCTTTCATTGTTTCTGCGTTTTGTTTTTAAAATTTATTTCTATAATGGGGTTTAGCTCATTTTCACTGCTGTGTTTGTGCCGCTCTGCACACACTTGATTCCCTTATGGAGATATATCAATACATGGGTTTTAAGATTCTTATTACTCAGATATATTTCTCTGCGGTGTATAGGGTGTGTTGAGGCCAGTTCATTGAGCAAGGTGTAGATCTTGTCTAATATCTATTTGGTTTATTGAACGGTATCTGTGCTAATTTCAAACTCTGGTTTTATGCATCACCCCACCTCTCCTTTCCCCTTAAGCTGACATAAGTGTGTTTTCTAAATGTGAGACACTGTTCTGTTCTGTAATTCATTTCTTGTGCAGCCATATTTACCCTCCCTCTATAAGTGATATCTTATGATATGTTTCTTTTTCTGTTTGACTTATTTCAAGTAGTATTATCGGACCTAAATCCACTCTTTATCCTTCTACTAGCCTTATTACATTGATTTCATGGTGAAGAGATATTCCATTGTACATAAGTACCACATCTTCTTTATCCATTGTTCTCTTTCCTGGGATATTTAAGGTGTACTGAAGTTGAGGTTCTTGTAAACAGAGTAGCCCTAAACTGTGGTGTGCTTGTGTCTTGTTGATTTTTAGACTTCCCTAGATATACTCCCATGATTGGAAGTGTCCTATGCTCTGTAGCTGTTTTTTAGATGATTTGGGAACCACCATACACTTCTCCAGAGTGGCTCTCGGCAGTTCACACACTGCCCATCAGCGTATAAAGGCTCCCTGTTCTCCATGGCCTGTCCTGCATTTCTGGTTTTTACAATTTTTTAGGATGGCCCTTTTGACCGGTGGGAAATGAGACTTCTTTGTTGTGCACATTTGCATTGCTTGCTTGCTTCGTTGCCCATAAAGTGCGTATGCGTTTTTTCCTGGATATAATCAGGAAAAAACGCATACGCCCTTTTGGGCCAACTGCATCATTGTCGAAATTCTGCCGCTTTTCATGTGCTTTAAAGACGAGTCCAATCTATCTCTTGAAATCTGTTTCTTGCAATTCTGTCTTGCATTCAGATCCTCTTCTTTGCCTTACCTCAACATATTTTTGGACGTTAGTTTTCATTTATAACTCTGCAGGTTTGTGAATTGCAGTGACCCTGAGCCCCATTTTTTAAGTTGCTCTTTTGTGAGCTGGCCTCAAACCCACAGGATTGCTTCAGGCCCTATTTTGGCTCCGGCGAGGCGGGCTGAGCCTTTTTTCAATTCTTATTCTTAATGGGAAATTAGAGTGATATGTGCCCGTCCAAACCCCTACAACTATTCTCTCATTGGTTCCCCCTCTTCCCGTTCATCCTCCTCACAATTTGCAAAATGTGTGAAACAGAAGTTGAAATGTGCTGATTCTCCAAGTGGGCAGATTCTAAGTAACGTGGCTGGAATGGTGAACAGGAGCACCAGGAGAGGATAAATGAGCTGCATTTTAGACACATCTCCCGATCACATGGTGTACAGTCCTCTGGGTTTTCCATGCATGTTTTAGCTGTAGGAAGATCCCTTTAACCTGCAGATTTGGGACCCATTGAATGGGTACCAGGTAGTATTACTTTAAAGGGTGTGCATTTCCTCACCCAACCTCACATTTCTCTTAGTGCAAACAGCTTCCAGCCTTATGTCTCATCCTGCTGTGGGTCTAGATGTGTTCAATCCATGTTGCATCATGGAAAAGTTGTAAGAGGTTTTCTCTGTCTCTCTGTCGTTTATTTTTTTCAATTTATTACTATATTGGTTACAGCTGATTTTCAAAGCTCTGTTTCTTGCTGCTGTACATCCACTTGATTCACGTACAGAGAGACATCAGTAAATTCTTTTTCAGATTCTTACCAGTCGTATATATTCTTTTCCGGTGACTTGAGTGTGCTGAGTGCAGTTCTTTTAGCTACCGTGTAGGCCTTGTTGATTATCAGTTTGGTATTTGGAATGGTATCTTTGCTAATTTCAACCTCCTGGATGATGCCTCACCCCTCCCCACCTTTCCCGTTTAGCAGCCTTATGCGTGTTTTCTACATATTTGACTATGTTTTTGTTTTGTAATTTATTTCATGTGTAGCCATTTTGGATTCCACCTTTAAGTGATATCTTATGATATGTGTCTTTTTCTTTTTGAATTATGTCACTTAGAAAGATCATACGTAACTCCTCCGGAGTTGTTACAACTGGCCATATTTCATTGATTTCTAGGCTGAATAATATTCCACTCTACCTAAGTACCACATCTCTATCCATTTTTTCTCTCCAGAGACATTTAAGTTATATCCTAGTCGAGGATCTTTTAAACAGAGAGAGGGTAAACTTTGGGGTGCCTGTGTCCTCTCAATTTTTGTTTTTCCCAAGATATACGCCCATGAGTGCAAGTGCCCTATGCTCTGTAGCTCATTTTTTAGATGCTTTAGTAAACACAATACACTTCTCCAGAATGGCCGTTGGCAATATACATTTCCACTATAAGTCTCACAGGGCTCCCTCTTCTCCTTGCCCTGTCCTGCATTTCTGTTGTTTATGCTTTATGAGGATGGCTCTTCTGACTGATGCGAAGTGATATCTTTTGTAGTATTGACTTCCAGTGCCCACCTGTTTGGTTGGCTAAAAAAGTGTATGCCCTTTTCTTGAATATATACAGAAAAAAACGCATACACCCTTTTTGGCCAACTGCAATGTTGGCAATGTTCAGCTCCTTTTCTTGTGCTTAATGGCGAGTCCTTTCTACCTCCTCAAATCCCTTTCCTGCCGTTCTCCCTTGCTTACAAGTCCTTTTCTCTGACTTTCCTCAAGACATTTTTCAGTGATGGATATTTTCAACTCTGCAGTTTCATGAATTTTACTGCCCCTGAGTTCCATTGTTCAACTTGTGTTTATGGGAACTGGCCACAAAGCAGCGGGATTTCCTCAAGCCCTATACTGTTTCCATGGGCAATCCTAGCCTTTGGTCAATTCGTCTTCCTGATTGGAAATTAGAGTGACATGTGCCTGTCTGAACACCTAGGACTTGTCTCTCATTGTTCCTCACCCTTCCGCTTCATCCTCTGGACAAATTCCAAACTGTACGCAACAGGATGTTGATAGTGCTGACATCTCCAAGTGGGGAGACTGTTAGTAAAGACGCTGGAGGGGTGAACCCGAGCACCAGGAGATGAGGAGATGAGATGCCTTTTCCAAACTCTTCCCGATCAGATGGTATACCATCCTCTGGGTGTGACAGACATGTTTTAGCAGTAGGAAGAGTCCCATACATGTAAGGAGAATATCAGGGCTTTTTCAAAATCAGTGTCTACCCGAAACCCAAACTGGGAAATTTTTTAAGCTACGGCTACACATATGTTCATTAAGGGCCTTGGGAAGTAGGCAGAGTCCAAACTTTAGATGATTGAAGTCTTCAGGGTCAGAAGCACTCACCACCAGCTTCCCTTAGGTTACACTTTTACTGTCATTGATAGATGATGTCAATAAAAATATCTATTCTTTTTCAGATTATTTCCCCTTATAGGTTATAGCAAAATGTTGAGTGTAGTTCCCTGTGCTATACAGTAGTTCCTTGTTGATGATCTATTTTATACATAGCAGTGTGTATGTGTTAATCCCAAACTGTTAATTTATCCCTCCTCCCACCTTTCCCCTTTGGTAATAATAAATTATAAGATTTTATACTTCTCAGAAATGGGGGAGCTGAAAGAGAGGTATCATTTTCAATGGAAAAGCATTTAAAACAAGATTGAAGCTTTAACCAAGATTATTAGATGTACATCCTTGGAAAGAAATCACTTCGTTTCTCTAATATTGACCTGACAAATAAGACAAACCTTTTCACTGAACTTGCTTATAATAAAGTGATGGAAATATCAAATGGAAGTGTTAGAAACATCTTATTTTACCCGAGCCTTATACACTGTTCTATGTTAACTACAGTTTGGCTCACACATCTGTTCATTGAGGTTACAATAGTCTCAATTTCTGTTACTGATCCTCCAGAGTAGACCCCAACAAGTGTCCCCCTGCCCAGTGTCATTGGGGCCAACAGATCGAGACTGAGTTTGGTTCACAAGCAAAGGAAACTTTATATTTTGATCAGAGAATGGAGAGGTGAGAGCATGCACTACCCCGTGGGCTGTGGGCTGGGCTGGGCTGTTGTGTAGAGATCCTGTCAGAGTCAGTGGGAGGGAGGGGGCGGAGCTCTCGAGGGCCGGGTTGGCTGCAGCTCAGGCTCTATATCGCGGAGTCTGCACTGGGCCCCAGGAGCTGAGGTGTCGTCCCAGCCATTCTGCACTAGGAAATCTGGTCTGAAGTGCCGGGTGTGGAACCTCTGCATGCGGGACTCTAGGAGCACATGAAATTAGACAAAGCACAAAGGATAAAAAAGGTTAGACTTGACTTTATTGCCCAGATTCTATTTTTATCTCCCAGGGATTTTTAATGGGCTTTGCTGGGGACAAACCCCTCCTCTGCCTTTTGTCCCGTTCCTCATTCTTGGAGTGCTGAGAGTGCAGACCCTTCTTCTGTAACTGCTGAGTGCTGAGTTGGGAGCCCTCATACCCGGGGGCGAGGATCAGAGCTTCTCCCCAGCAGCCTCCAGGTGACGTTGATTGTCCCCAGGGCCCCTGTCTCCCTGCTCGTCCACCTGAGCACCAGCATTGGAAGTGTTATAGATTCTAATGACCTTTAAGGGTCCAGGAAAGAGATGTGCAGAGACGCTGTGGGGGCCGGTTTCACTCCGCCCCACATTTGTTCAGCCACCTTAGGCTGACCGTTTCTGCCAGCCTAGATGCTCTGACCAGTAGTCTGCGCTTTCTTCAATTAGGCCCCTGAATTAACGTACAAACGGCACCAGGTGTCAGAGCCCTGCCTGCTCAACTCCCAGACAGTCCAGGGTCAGTGGTGATCAAGGACCATGATGGCCACTGAGTCAACAGCCTTTTGAAGTAAACAGGAGTCCAGCTGGTCTTATTGGCCACCATCATCAAGGTGTCTGTAGGCTTTTCTATGGTGACAGTGTGATATACGGTTCCCCCGCCAAGATTATTAGCTCCCCTCTGCATGCAGTAAGTCCTGCAAGCAGTAGTCTACTCTTTTGGGACACACTCTTGTTGTTTTATGAGAGAAACTCCAGGTCAAGTGATGTTCACACGAGTCGTCATGGTGCCCTGTTGCCCCCGGTTATCTCTCTGGATGTTGGAGTTGGAGGGCCTCCTCACTCGAGGTTGGTGTGCCCACGGAGCGAACCCTGCAACTTCAGGGCATGGTTGGTGGTTAGGATCACCATGTGGGGTCCTTTTCCCTTAGGAGGGAGGTGGCCTTTTGGGCTGCTGATTTCCAGGTTTTTAGATACCGCCAGTATCTTGGCCAGATGTGGCAGTGGGCCAAGCCCCTTGGTGCCCGTAGTTTATCCTACCTGGATGGCATTCTTGCATTGTTCCATTTCAAGTGGTCCCAGTTTTTGCACTAATTCTCCAATGGCGATTCACCTTTCACCGGGAATGTAAAGGTCAAAGGGTTTAGCTAAATTAGGGAGTTCCAGGGCAAGGGTCTGAATTGACTGCTCTTTCCATTCTTGAAAGGCCACTTCTGGATTCTATTCAAAAGGATCATCATCTTTTCCTTTCAGTGTTTCATATAGAGGCCCAGCTAGTAGACTGTAGTTAGGGATCCAGAAGCAGCAAACCCTGGCCTCCCCAGGAACCCCTAAGCTGTCTTCTAGTTTTAGAAAGGGGTAAGGCTGAAAATGGTTTCTTCCCTTTCCTGGGATGGGCTTCTCTGACCTTCTGTGAGAACGAAGCCCAGGCAGGTCACCGCAGTCTGTGATATTTGAGCTTTTTCTTGGACAACTTCTATCCTTTATTGGCTTGGTAGTTCAGAGGCCTCCTTAGTAGGGCTGGCGATCAGAATGTCGTCTGCGTACTGAAGGAGGGTTTCCTTTTCCAGAGGTAGAACTTTTAGGTCTTTAGCTAAGCTTTCCCCAAAGATGGTGTGGGAATTTTTGCACCCTTGGGGCAAGACGGCCCGGAAGTATTGTTTTAGTTGTATGTTGAGTCCTGCCACTCACAAACCAAAATTTCTTGTGACTCTGGGACTAATGGAATACAAAAGAAGGCATCATTGAAGACTAATACAGAATACCATGTCCTGGTGGTTGGTAGAATGACCAGCAGGGTGTAGGAATTAGGAGCAGCTGGAGGTATATCCTCGGTGGCTTCACTGACTGTCCTGACATCCTTTACCAGGTCCCCAGCAGCCCATGGGGCTCTCGTGGTCAGACCAATCCCAGAATATGGAGCTCACCTGGGCAGGTACCCCACCCCCACCCCAGCCCACGGGGCTATCGTGGTCAGGCCCCTCCCAGGATACAGAGCTACCCTTGCAGGTACCGTGGCAGGGCTGGGCACACAGGAACCGTGCACATAGCCCTCATTGCAGAGCACCCCCAGCTCACCTGTCGCTCAGAGCTGACACAGAGCACCTCAGAGCAGGACTTGAACTAACAAACAGCAGCTGCGACAGGTCTGTGACCCTGGGCATCACTCTGTGCGGTCTCCCTCCACCTGGTCTTCCAGAGACTTCCACTGCACCCGGGGCACCAGGCCTCTGTCTCCAACCACCACCCACCCCTCCTCTCCCTGACTCCTGGGTTCCTCTCATTAGGAGAGGGTTTTCTTGAAGTTGTCTCCCACTCATGGGCCAGATAAAATGATTAGAAAACAAGCCAAAGCTGCAGCCCCTTGTCTATCCTGACTCTCAGGAGCCCACACCTGTTCCTTGGACCTGGCCGGTTCAGCAAGTTCCATTTTCTGCAACTGTGAGCCCCTGAGGGGTGATGATTGGCTGACCTGGGCAGCCTTACCGTGCCGGCCAGCCCTCCCCAGGTGTGCCTGGGTTGAGATCAATATAAATACCACTCCAGGCAGCAAGAGGCCCTGCAGCCGTGCCTGACGCCATTTTCTCTGCCCTGTCAGCAGTCTCGGGGCTGGGCTGGTGGGAGGGAGTGAGAGGCCACGGCTTTGTGGGTGGCCCAGTGTGAGTGGGTCTCTGCTGGACTTTCTGCAGCAGTTGCCAGGCTGCCACCTGCTAAAGAAGAGGATGTGTCACCCATACCTGCTGCTGGAATTTCTCCCTGGGCAGAGGTGAGGAAGGAAAGAAGCAGTGGGGGCAGGGACAGGACGGGTATCTCAGGCAGGGAAATGGAAATCTTCCAGAAGAGCACCCAGGGCCAGGACCATCCTGGCTGGCCTGCAGGCACCAAGTCGGCCGGTATGCTGTCACTCGTGTGGCTCTATGGCCCTTCCTCTAGGCTTTCAAGTCCTTGTATATATTCAGGTGTTTTACCTGGGACGGGTGGGAATAGTTCAGCAGCAACTGGCCTGGGGCTCAGCTCACGTTTACTCACAGATGCCTCGGCACGGTGCCCCAGCTTTTCAATGAGGACACTTGTTGCATGGGGGCTGCTGGCTGAATGGGAGACGATTCCCCACCACTGACCAACTTCAGAATTGTTTACAACTGGAGCAAGTGCCCTGATACGGTTTTCCCCTGTGGAACTGGTGGGTTCTGTGTTTTTTTTCTCTTTTTCGTTTTTGGTTCAAGGTAGATTTTATTCCTCTTTTTTGTATTTACAGATATAAGCATGGAAATAATTTATTCATATAAATACATGTATGTGAAAGGAATAATTGTTTTTTCTGTTTTATTTTTTAAATTTTATTTCTTTTTAATTTTGAATTTTATTTTATATTTTTATACAGCAGGTTCTTATTGGTTATCTATTTTATACATATAAATGTATACATGCCAATCCCAGTCTCACAACTCCTCCCACCACCAACCCCCCCAACAGCTTTCCCCCTTGTTGTCCATACGTTTGTTGTCTACATGTGTTGCTCTATTTATGCCTTGCAAAATGGTTAATCTGTACAGTTTTTCTAGGTTCCACATATATGCATGAATATACAAGATTTGTTTTTCTCTTTCTGACGTACTTCACTCTGTATGACAGTCTCTAGATCCATCGACGTCTCTACAAATGACCCAATTTCATTCCTTTTCATGGCTTAGTAATATTCCATTTTCTATATGTACCACTGCTTTATGCATTCGTCTGTCTGTGGGCATTTAGGTTGCTTCCATTACCTCGATATTGTAAAGAGTGAGGCAATGAACATTGCGGTGAATGTCTCTTTTTGATTTATGGTTTTGTCTGGGTATATGTCCAGAACTGGGATTGCTGTATCATATGGTAATTCTACTGTTAGTTTCTTAAGAAACTCCATATTGTTCTCCATAGTGACTGTATCAATTTATATTCCCAACAATAGTGGAAGAGGGTTCCTTTTCTCCACACCCTTTCCAGCATTTTTTGTTTGTAGATTTTCTGATGATGCCCATTCTACCAGGTGTGAGGTGATACCTCATTGTTGAGTCCATTTCCTTGAGCAAGGGGTAGGTCTTGTCTATTACATATTTAGCTTATGGAACGGTATCTGTGCTAATTTCAAACTCTGGTTTTATGCAGCACCCCAACTCACCTTCCCCCTTAAGCAAGCATAAGTTGGTTTTCTAAACATGAGAGCCTGTTCTGTTTTGTAATTCAGTTCATGTGTAGCCAAGTTCTCATTCCATGTATTAGTGGTACCTTATGATGTTTCTTTTTCTGTGTGACTTTTTTCACTTAGAATCACCATGCCTCAATCTACTCATTAGGCTGGTACGGGCCTGGTGACATAGTTTTCATTGCTGAGAGGTATTCTGTTGTACGTAAGTACTGCAACTTCTTTATCCATTATTTGCTCTCTGGCATATTTAACTTGTGCTGCAGAAGAGGTTCCTGTAAACAGAGCCGTCCCAATTTTTCGGGTGGCTGTGTCTTTTTGATTTTAATTTCCCTAAGCTATAGGACCATAAGTGGAAGTGCCCTAGGCTCTGTTGCTTTGTTTTTTAGATGTTTCAGGAAACACCATACACTTTTCCGGAGTGGCTGTTGGCAATTTACATCCCGCCCATCAGCATAACAAGGCTCCCAGTTCTCCATGGCCTGTCCTGCCTTTCTGGATTTTACACTTTTTTCAGATGGCCCTTTTGACCGGGGGGAAGTGAGACTTCATTGTAGTGCAGATTTCCTTTGCAAGCTTGCTTGGTTGGCCAAAAAGGGCATATGCGTCTTTTCCTGAATATATTCAGGAAAAAACGCATACGCCCTTTTTGGCCAAGTGCATCATTGTCCACGTTCTGCCTCTTTTCCTATGCTTTAAATGCAATTCCAGTGTACCTCCTGAAATCGGTTTCCTGAAATTCTGCCCCGCTTTCAAGTCCTCTTGGCAGCCTTACTTCAGTATATTTTTGGACGATAGCTGTCATTTATAACTCTGCAGGTTTGTGATTACAGTGCCCCTGAGCTCCTTTCTTCAACTCGCTTTCTTGTGAGCTGGCCGCAACACCTCAGGATTGTGTCAGGCCCTAATCTGGTTCTGGCACGGCACGCTGAGCCTTTGGTTAATTCCTCTTCCTGGTGGGAAATGAGAGTTAAATTTGCCCGTCCAGACACCTCCAGCTAGTCTCTCATTGGTTCACCCTATTCCTGTTCATCTTCCGCAGAAATTGCAAACTGGGCCAAACAGGAGTTTAAAGGCACTGACTCTCCAAGTCGGGAGAGAGTTAGTAAAGCGTCTGGAATGTTGCACCCGAGTACCAGGGGATGAGGACGGAGACATATTTGAACACGTCTCCCGATCACACGGTTGATCATACTCTGGGTTCCACATGCATGTTTTAGCTGAAGGAGGAATCCCTTAAACATGGAGAGTTGAGACCCGTGGAATGGGTACCATGCAATATGACTTCAAAGGGTCTTCATTTGCTCACCGAACCTCTCCAATCCTATCACTGCTGCGTTTATGCCCCTGTACACACGCTTGATTCTCTTTTGGAGACATAGCAATCCATAGGTTTTAAGATACTTACTAGTCAGGTACATTCTTAGGCGTTTAATATGGGGTGTTGAGTCCATCTCGTTGAGCAAGGAGTAGCTCTTGTCTATTACATATTTGGCTTAAGGAACTTTATCTGTGCTCATTTCAATCTCTGGTTTTATGCAGCACCCCAACTCACCTTTCCCCTTAAGCAAGCATAAGTTGGTTTTCTAAATTTGAGGCCCTGTTCTGTTATGTAATCCAGTTCCTGTGTAGCCAAGTTTACATTCCGTGTATTAGTGATATCTTAGGATGTTTCTTTTTCTGTGTGACTTATTTCAGTTAGAATCATCATACCTGAATCCACTCATTATGCTGCTATGGGCCTGATGACATAGATTTCATTGCTGAGTGATATTGCATTGTACGTAAGTACCACCACTTCTTTATCCATTTTTCACTTTCTGCGATATTGAACTTGTCCCATAAACGAGGTTCTTGTAAACAGAGCCATCCCAAACTTTGGGGTGGCTGTGTCTTTTTGATTTTAATTTCCCTAAGCTATAGGACCGTAAGTGGAAGTGCCCTAGGCTCTGTTGCTTTGTTTTTTAGATGTTTCAGGAAGCACCATACACTTCTCCCGAGTGGCTGTTGGCAATTTACATCCCGCCCATCAGCATAACAAGGCTCCCAGTTCTCCATGGCCTGTCCTGCCTTTCTGGATTTTACACTTTTTTCAGATGACCCTTTTGACCGGGGAGAAGTGAGACTTCATTGTAGTGCAGATTTCCTTTGCAAGCTTGCTTGGTTGGCCAAAAAGGGCGTATGTGTTTTGTCCTGAATATATTCAGGAAAAAACATATACGCCCTTTTTGGCCAAGTGCATCATTGTGGACGTTCTGCCTCTTTTCCTATGCTTTAAATGCAATTCCAGTCTACCTCCTGAAATCGGTTTCCTGCAATTCTGCCCCGCTTTCAAGTCCTCTTGGCAGCCTTACTTTAGTATATTTTTGGATGATAGCTGTCATTTATAACTCTGCAGGTTTGTGAATTACAGTGCCCCTGAGCTCCTTTCTTCAACTCGCTTTCTTGTGAGCTGGCCGCAACACCGCAGGATTGCTTCAGGCCCTAATCTGGTTCCGGCACGGCACGCTGAGCCTTTCGTTAATTCCTCTTCCTGGTGGGAAATGGGAGTTAAATTTGCCCGTCCAGACACCTCCAGCTTGTCTCTCATTGGTTCTCCCTATTCCTGTTCATCTTCCACGGAATTTGCAAACTGGGCCAAAGAGGAGGTTAAAGGCACTGACTCTCCAAGTAGGGAGAGTGTTAGTAAAGCGTCTGGAATGTTGCACCCGAGTACCATGGGACGAGAACTGAGATAAATTTCAACACGTATCCCGATCACACGGTTGATCATACTCTGTGTTCCACATGCATGTTTTAGCTGAAGGAAGAATCCCTTAAACCTGGAGAGTTGAGACCCGTGGAATGGGTACCATGCAATATGACTTCAAAGGGTCTTCATTTGCTCACCGAACCTCTCCAATCCTATCACTGCGGCGTTTATGCTCCTGTACTCATGCTTGATTCTCTTTCAGAGACATAGCAATATATAGGTTTTAAGATACTTACTATTCAGGTACATTATAAGGCGTTAAACATGGGGTTTTGAGTCCATTACGTTGAGCAAGGAGTAGCTCTTTTCTATTACATATTTGGCTTAAGGAACTTTATCTGTGCTCATTTCAATCTCTGGTTTTATGCAGCACCCCAACTCACCTTTCCCCTTAAGCAAGCATAAGTTGCTTTTCTAAATTTGAGACACTGTTCTGTTTTGTAATCCAGTTCCTGTGTAGCCAAGTTTACATTCCGTGTATTAGTGATATCTTATGATGTTTCTTTTTCTGTGTGACTTATTTCAGTTAGAATCATCATACCTGAATCCACTCATTATGCTGCTACGGGCCTGATGACATAGATTTCATTGCTGAGTGATATTGCATTGTACGTAAGTACCACAACTTCTTTATCCATTTTTCACTTTCTGCGATATTGAACTTGTACCGTAAACGAGGTTCTTGTAAACAGAGCCATCCCAAACTTTGGGGTGGCTGTGTCTTTTTGATTTTAATTTCCCTAAGCTATAGGACCATAAGTGGATGTGCCCTAGGCTCTGTTGATTTGTTTTTTAGATCTTTCAGGAAACACCATACACTTCTCCTGAGTGGCTGTTGGCAATTTAAATCCCACCCATCAGCATAACAAGGCTCCCAGTTCTCCATGGCCTGTCGTGCCTTTCTGGATTTTACACTTTTTTCAGATGGCCCTTTTGACCGGGGGGAAGTGAGACTTCATTGTAGTGCAGATTTCTTTGCAAGCTTGCTTGGTTGGCCAAAAATGGCGTATGTGTTTTTTCCTGAATATATTCAGGAAAAAACATATACGCCCTTTTTGGTCAAGTGCATCATTGTGGACGTTCTGCCTCTTTTCCTATGCTTTAAATGTAATTCCAGTCTACCTCCTGAAATCGGTTTCGTGCAATTCTGCCCCGCTTTCAAGTCCTCTTGGCAGCCTTACTTCAGTATATTTTTGGACGATAGCTGTCATTTATAACTCTGCAGGTTTGTGAATTACAGTGCCCCTGAGCTCCTTTCTTCAACTCGCTTTCTTGTGAGCTGGCCGCAACACCGCAGGATTGCTTCAGGCCCTAATCTGGTTCCGGCACGGCACGCTGAGTCTTTGGTTAATTCCTCTTCCTGGTGGGAAATGAGAATTAAATTTGCCCGTCCAGACACCTCCAGCTAGTCTCTCATTGGTTCTCCCTATTCCTGTTCATCTTCCGCAGAAATTGCAAACTGGGCCAAACAGGAGGTTAAAGGCACTGTCTCTCCATGTCGGGAGAATGTTAGTAAAGCGTCTGCAATGTTGCACCCGAGTACCAGGGGATGAGAACTGAGACATATTAGAACACGTCTCCCGATCACACGGTTGAACACACTCTGTGTTCCACATGCATTTTTTAGCTGAAGGAAGAATCCCTTAAACTTGGAGAGTTGAGACCCGTGGAATGGGTACCATGCAATATGACTTCAAAGGGTCTTCATTTGCTCACCGAACCTCTCCAATCCTATCACTGCTGCGTTTATGCCCCTGTACTCACGCTTGATTCTCTTTCAGAGACATACCAATCCGTAAGTTTTAAGATAGTTACTAGTCAGGTACATTATTAGGCGTTTAATATGGGGTTTTGAGTCCATTTCGTTGAGCAAGGAGTAGCCCTTGTCTATTACATATTTGGCTTAAGGAACTTTATCTGTGCTCATTTCAATCTCTGATTTTATGCAGCACCCCAACTCACCTTTCCCCTTAAGCAAGCATAAGTTGGTTTTCTAAATTTGAGACCCTGTTCTGTTTTGTAATTCAGTGCCTGTGTAGCCAAGTTTACATTCCGTGTATTAGTGATATCTTATGACGTTTCTTTTTCTGTGTGACTTATTTCAGTTAGAATGATCATACCTGAATCCACTCTATGCTTTACAGGCATGATGACATTGATTTCATTGCTGATTGATATTGCATTGTACGTAAGTACCACAACTTCTTTATCCATTTTTCGCTTTCTGCGATATTGAACTTGTACCGTGACTGAGGTTCTTGTAAACAGAGCTGTCCCAAATTTTGGGGTGGCTGTGTCTTTTTTATTTTAATTTCCCTAAGCTATAGGACCATAAGTGGAAGTGCCCTAGGCTGTGTTCCTCAGTTTTTTAGATGTTTCAGGAAACACCATACACTTCTCCCCAGTGGCTGTTGGCAATTTACATCCTGCCCATCAGCATAACAAGGCTCCCAGTTCTCCATGGCCTGTCCTGCCTTTCTGGATTTTACACTTTTTTCAGATGGCCCTTTTGACCGGGGGGAAGTGAGACTTCATTGTAGTGCAGATTTCCTTTGCAAGCTTGCTTGATTGGCCAAAAAGGGCGTATGTGTTTTGTCCTGAATATATTCAGGAAAAAACGCATACGCACTTTTTGGCCAGTGCATCATTGTTGACGTTCTGCCTCTTTTCCTATGCTTTAAATGCAATTCCAGTCTACCTCCTGAAATCGGTTTCCTGCAATTCTGCCCCGCTTTCAAGTCCTCTTGGCAGCCTTACTTCAGTATATTTTTGGACAATAACTGTCATTTATAACTCTGCAGGTTTGTGAATTACAGTGCCCCTGAGCTCCTTTCTTCAACTCGCTTTCTTGTGAGCTGGCCGCAACACCGCAGGATTGCTTCAGGCCCTAATCTGGTTCCGGCACGGCACGCTGAGCCTTTGGTTAATTCCTCTTCCTGGTGGGAAATGAGAGTTAAATTCGCCCGTCCAGACACCTCCAGCTAGTCTCTCATTGGTTCTCCCTATTCCTGTTCATCTTCCGCAGAAATTGCAAACTGGGCCAAGCAGGAGGTTAAAGGCACTGACTCTCCAAGTCGGGAGAGTGTTAATAAAGCATTTGGAATGTTGCACCCGAGTACCAGGGTACGAGAACTGAGACATATTTGAACACGTCTCGCGATCACATGGTTGATCATACTCTGGGTTCCACATGCATGTTTTTGCTGAAGGAAGAATCCCTTAAACCTGGAGAGTTGAGACCCGTGGAATGGGTACCATGCAATGTGACTTCAAAGGGTCTTCATTTGCTCACCGAACCTCTCCAATCCTATCACTGCTGCGTTTATGCCCCTGTACACACACTTGGTTCTCTTTTGGAGACATAGCAATCCATAGGTTTTAAGATACTTACTAGTCAGGTACATTCTTAGGCGTTTAATATGGGGTGTTGAGTCCATTTCGTTGAGCAAGGAGTAGCTCTTGTCTATTACATATTTGGCTTAAGGAACTTTATCTGTGCTCATTTCAATCTCTGGTTTTATGCAGCACCCCAACTCACCTTTCCCCTTAAGCAAGCATAAGTTGGTTTTCTAAATTTGAGACTCTGTTCTGTTTTGTAATTCAGTGCCTTTGTAGCCAAGTTTACATTCCGTGTATTAGTGATATCTTATGACGTTTCTCTTTCTGTGTGACTTATTTCAGTTAGAATCATCATACCTGAATCCACTCATTATGCTGCTACGGACATGATGACATAGATTTTATTGCTGAGTGATATTGCATTGTACGTAAGTACCACAACTTTTTTATCCATTTTTCGCTTTCTGCGATATTGAACTTGTATCGTAAACGAGGTTCTTGTAAACAGAGCTGTCCCAAACTTTGGGGTGGCTGTGTCTTTTTGATTTTAATTTCCCTAAGCTATAGGACCATAAGTGGAAGTGCCCTAGGCTCTGTTCCTCAGTTTTTTAGATGTTTCAGGAAACACCATACACTTCTCCCGAGTGGCTGTTGGCAATTTACATCCCGCACATCAGCATAACAAGGCTCCCAGTTCTCCATGGCCTGTCCTGCCTTTCTGGATTTTACACTTTTTTCAGATGGCCCTTTTGACTGTGGGCAAGTGAGACTTCATTGTAGTGCAGATTTCCTTTGCAAGCTTGCTTGGTTGGCCAAAAACGGCGTATGTATTTTGTCCTGAATATATTCAGGAAAAAACGCATACGCCCTTTTTGGCCAAGTGCATCATTGTGGACGTTCTGCCTCTTTTCCTATGCTTTAAATGCAATTCCAGTCTACCTCCTGAAATCGGTTTCCTGCAATTCTGCCCCGCTTTCAAGTCCTCTTGGCAGCCTTACTTCAGTATATTTTTGGACAATAGCTGTCATTTATAACTCTGAAGGTTTGTGAATTACAGTGCCCCTGAGCTCCTTTCTTCAACTCGCATTCTTGTGAGCTGGCTGCAACACCGCAGGATAGCTTCAGGCCCTAATCTGGTTCCGGCACAGTATGCTGAGCCTTTGGTTAATTCCTCTTCCTGGTGGGAAATGAGAGTTAAATTCGCCCGTCCAGACACCTCCAGCTAGTCTCTCATTGGTTCTCCCTATTCCTGTTCATCTTCCGCAGAAATTGTAAACTGGGCCATACAGGAGGTTAAAGGCACTGACTCTCCAAGTCGGGAGAGTGTTAATAAAGCGTCTGGAATGTTGCACCCGAGTACCAGGGTACGAGAACTGAGACATATTTGAAAACGTCTCCCACTCACACGGTTGATCATACTCTGGGTTCCACATACATGTTTTAGCTGAAGGAAGAATCCCTTAAACCTGGAAGTTGAGACCCGTGGAATAGGTACCATGCAATGTGACTTCAAAGGGTCTTCATTTGCTCACCGAACCTCTCCAATCCTATCACTGCTGCGTTTATGCCCCTGTACACACGCTTAGTTCTCTTTCGGAGTCATAGCAATCCATAGGTTTTAAGATACTTACTAGTCAGGTACATTCTTAGGCGTTTAATATGGGGTGTTGAGTCCATTTCGTTGAACAAGGAGTAGCTCTTGTCTATTACATATTTGGCTTAAGGAAGTTTATCTGTGCTCATTTCAATCTTTTGTTTTATGCAGCACCCCAACTCACCTTTCCCCTTAAGCAAGCATAAGTTGGTTTTCTAAATTTGAGACCCTGTTCTGTTTTGTAATTCAGTGCCTTTGTAGCCAAGTTTACATTCCGTGTATTAGTGATATCTTATGACGTTTCTTTTTCTGTGTGACTTATTTCAGTTAGAATCATCATACCTGAATCCACTCATTATGCTGCTACGGGCATGATGACATAGATTTTATTGCTGAGTGATGTTGCATTGTACGTAAGTACCACAACTTTTTTATCCATTTTTCGCTTTCTGCGATATTGAACTTGTACCGTAAAGGAGGTTCTTGTAAACAGAGCTGTCTCAAACTTTGGGGTGGCTGTGTCTTTTTGATTTTAATTTCCCTAAGCTATAGGACCATAAGTGGAAGTGCCCTAGGCTCTGTTCCTCAGTTTTTTAGATGTTTCAGGAAACACCATACACTTCTCCCGAGTGGCTGTTGGCAATTTACATCCCGCCCATCAGCATAACAAGGCTCCCAGTTCTCCATGGCCTGTCCTGCCTTTCTGGATTTTACACTTTTTTCAGATGGCCCTTTTGACCGGGGGGAAGTGAGACTTCATTGTAGTGCAGATTTCCTTTTCAAGCTTGCTTGGTTGGCCAAAAAGGGCGTATGTGTTTTGTCCTGAATATATTCAGGAAAAAACGCATACGCCCTTTTTGGCCAAGTGCATCATTGTGGACCTTCTGCCTCTTTTCCTATGCTTTAAATGCAATTCCAGTCTACCTCCTGAAATCGGTTTCCTGCAATTCTGCCCCGCTTTCAAGTCCTCTTGGCAGCCTTACTTCAGTATATTTTTGGACAATAGCTGTTATTTATAACACTGCAGGTTTGTGAATTACAGTGCCCCTGAGCTCCTTTCTTCAACTCGCTTTCTTGTGAGCTGGCCGCAACACCGCAGGATTGCTTCAGGCCCTAATCTGGTTCCGGCACGGTATGCTGAGCCTTTGGTTAATTCCTCTTCCTGGTGGGAAATGAGAGTTATTTTCGCCCGTCCAGACACCTCCAGCTAGTCTCTCATTGGTTCTCCCTATTCCTGTTCATCTGCCGCAGAAATTGCAAACTGGGCCATACAGGAGGTTAAAGGCACTGACTCTCCAAGTCGGGAGAGTGTTAATAAAGCGTCTGGAATGTTGCACCCGAGTCCCAGGGTACGAGAACTGAGACATATTTGAAAACGTCTCCCACTCACACCGTTGATCATACTCTGGGATCCACATGCATGTTTTAGCTGAAGGAAGAATCCCTTAAACCTGGAGAGTTGAGACCCGTGGAATGGGTACCATGCAATGTGACTTCAAAGGGTCTTCATTTGCTCACCAAACCTCTCCAATCCTATCACTGCTGCGTTTATGCCCCGGTACACACGCTTGATTCTCTTTCGGAGACATAGCAATCCATAGGTTTTAAGATACTTACTAGTCAGGTACATTCTTAGGCGTTTAATATGGGGTGTTGAGTCCATTTCGTTGAGCAAGGAGTAGCTCTTGTCTATTACATATTTGGCTTAAGGAACTTTATCTGTGCTCATTTCAATCTCTGGTTTTATGCAGCACCCCAACTCACCTTTCCCCTTAAGCAAGCATAAGTTGGTTTTCTAAATTTGAGACCCTGTTCTGTTTTGTAATTCAGTGCCTGTGTAGCCAAGTTTACATTCCGTGTATTAGTGATATCTTATGACGTTTCTTTTTCTCTGTGACTTATTTCAGTTAGAATCATCATACCTGAATCCACTCATTATGCTGCTACGGGCATGATGACATAGATTTCATTGCTGTGTGATATTGCATTGTACGTAAGTACCACAACTTCTTTATCCATTTTTCACTTTCTGCGAAATTGAACTTGTACCGTAAAGGAGGTTCTTGTAAACAGAGCCGTCCCAAACTTTGGGGTGGCTGTGTCTTTTTGATTTTAATTTCCCTAAGCTCTAGAACCATAAGTGGAAGTGCCCTAGGCTCTGTTGGTTTGTTTTTTAGGTGTTTCAGGAAACAACATACACTTCTCCCGAGTGGCTGTTGGCAATTTACATCCCGCCCATCAGCATAACAAGGCTCCCAGTTCTCCATGGCCTGTCCTGCCTTTCTGGATTTTACACTTTCTTCAGATGGCCCTTTTGACCGTGGGGAAGTGAGACTTCATTATAGTGCAGATTTCCTTTGCAAGCTTGCTTGGTTGGCCAAAAAGTGCATATGCGTTTTTTCCTGAATATATTCAGGAAAAAACGCATACGTCCTTTTTGGCCAAGTGCATCATTGTCGACGTTCTGCCTCTTTTCCTATGCTTTAAATGCAATTCCTGTCTACCTCCTGAAATCGGTTTCCTGCAATTCTGCCCCGCTTTCAAGTCCTCTTGGCAGCCTTACTTCAGTATATTTTTTGACGATAGCTGTCATTTATAACTCTGCAGGTTTGTGAATTACAGTGCCCCTGAGCTCCTTTCTTCAACTCGCTTTCTTGTGAGCTGGCCGCAACACCGCAGGATTGCTTCAGGCCCTAATCATGTTCTGGCACGGCACGCTGAGCCTTTGGTTAATTCCTCTTCCTGGTGGGAAATGAGAGTTAAATTGCCCGTCCAGACACCTCCAGCTAGTCTCTCATTGGTTCTCCCTATTCCTGTTCATCTTCCGCAGAAATTGCAAACTGGGCCAAACAGGAGGTTAAAGGCACTGACTCTCCAAGTCGGGAGAGTGTTAGTAAAGCGTCTGGAATGTTGCACCTGAGTACCAGGGGACGAGAATGGAGACTTATTGGAACACGTCTCCCGATCACACGGTTCATCATACTCCGGGTTCCACATGCATGATTTAGCTGAAGGAAGAATCCCTTAAACCTGGAGAGTTGAGACCCGTGGAATGGGTACCATGCAATATGACTTCAAAGCGTCTTCATTTGCTCACCAAACCTCTCCAGTCCTATCACTGCTGCGTTTATGCCCCTGTACTCACGCTTGATTCTCTTTCAGAGACATAGCAATCTTTAGGTTTTAAGATACTTACTAGTCAGGTACATTATAAGGTGTTTAACATGGGGTTTTGAGTCCATTTCGTTGAGCAAGGAGTAGCTCTTTTCTATTCCATATTTGGCTTAAGGAACTTTATCTGTGCTCATTTCAATCTCTGGTTTTATGCAGCACCCCAACTCACCTTTCCCCTTAAGCAAGCATAAGTTGCTTTTCTAAATTTGAGACCCTGTTCTGTTTTGTAATCCATTTCCTGTGTAGCCAAGTTTACATTCTGTGTATTTGTGATATCTTATGATGTTTCTTTTTCTGTGTGACTTATTTCAGTTAGAATCATCATACCTGAATCCACTCATTATGCTGCTACGTGCCTGATGACATAGATTTCATTGCCGAGTGTTATTGCATTGTATGTAAGTACCACAACATCTTTATCCATTTTTCACTTTCTGTGATATTGAGCTTGTACCGTAAACGAGGTTCTTGTAAACAGAGCCATCCCAAACTTTGGGGTGGCTGTGTCTTTTTGATTTTAATTTCCCTAAGCTATAGGATCATAAGTGGAAGTGCCCTAGCCTCTGTTGGTTTGTTTTTTACATGTTTTAGGAAACACCATACACTTCTCCGGAGTGGCTGTTGGCAATTTACATCCCGCCCATCAGCATAACAAGGCTCCCAGTTCTCCAACGCCTGTAATGCCTTTCTGGATTTTACACTTTTTTTCAGATGGCCCTTTTGACCCAGCGGAAGTGAGACTTCATTGTAGTGCAGATTTCCTTTGCAAGCTTGCTTGGTTGGCCAAAAAGTGCCTATGCCTTTTTTCCTGAATATATTCAGGAAAAAACGCATACGCCCTTTTTGGCCAAGTGCATCATTGTGGACGTTCTGCCTCATTTCCTATGCTTTAAATGCAATTCCTGTCTACCTCCTGAAATCGGTTTCCTGCAATTCTGCCGCGCTTTCAATCCTCTTGGCAGCCTTACTTCAGTATATTTTTGGACGATAGCTGTCATTTATAACTCTGCAGGTTTGTGAATTACAGTGCCCCAGAGCTGCTTTCTTAAACTCGCTTTCTTGTGAGCTGGCCGCAACACCGCAAGATTCCTTCAGGCCCTAATCTGGTTCCGGCACGGCACGCTGAACCTTTGGTTAATTCCTCTTCCTGGTGGGAAATGGGAGTTAAATTTGCCCGTCCAGACACCTCCAGCTAGTGTCTCATTGGTTCTCCCTATTCCTGTTCATCTTCCGTGGAATTTGCAAACTGGGCCAAACAGGAGGTTAAAGGCACTGACTCTCCAAGTCGGGAGAGTGTTAGTAAAGCGTCTGGAATGTTGCACCCGAGTACCAGGGGACGAGAACTGAGACATATTTCAACACGTCTCCCGATCACACGGTTGATCATACTCTGGGTTCCACATGCATGTTTTAGCTGAAGGAAGAATCCCTTAAACCTGGAGAGTTGAGACCCGTGGAATGGGTACCATGCAATATGACTTCAAAGGGTCTTCATTTGCTCACCAAACATTTCCAATCCTATCACTGCTGCGTTTATGCCCCTGTACTCACGCTTGATTCTCTTTCAGAGACATAGCAATCTTTAGGTTTTAAGATACTTACTAGTCAGGTACATTATAAGGTGTTTAACATGGGGTTTTGAGTCCATTTCGTTGAGCAAGGAGCACCTCTTGTCTATTCCATATTTGGCTTAAGGAACTTTATCTGTGCTCATTTCAATCTCTGGTTTTATGCAGCACCCCAACTCACCTTTCCCCTTAAGCAAGCATAAGTTGGTTTTCTAAATTTGAGACCCTGTTCTGTTTTGTAATCCAGTTCCTGTGTAGCCAAGTTTACATTCCGTGTATTAGTGATATCTTATGATGTTTCTTTTTCTGTGTGACTTATTTCAGTTAGAATCATCATACCTGAACCCACTCATTTTCTGCTACGTGCCTGATGACATAGATTTCATTGCTGAGTGATATTGCATTGTACGTAAGTACCACAACTTCTTTATCCATTTTTCACTTTCTGCAATATTGAACTTGTACCGTAAACGAGGTTCTTGTAAACAGAGCCATCCCAAACTTTGGGGTGGCTGTGTCTTTTTCATTTTAATTTCCCTAAGCTATAGGACCATAAGTGGAAGTGCCCTAGGCTCTGTTGATTTGTTTTTTAGATGTTTCAGGAAACACCATACACTTCTCCTGAGTGGCTGTTGGCAATTTACATCCCACCCATCAGCATAACAAGTTCTCCATGGCCTGTCCTGCCTTTCTGGAGTTTACACTTTTTTCAGATGGCCCTTTTGACCAGGCGGAAGTGAGACTTCATTGTAGTGCAGATTTCCTTTGCAAGCTTGCTTCCTTGGCCAAAAAGGGCGTATGCGTTTTTTCCTGAATATATTCAGGAAAAAACGCATACGCCCTTTTTGGCCAAGTGCATCATTGTCGACGTTCTGCCTCTTTTCCTATGCTTTAAATGCAATTCCAGTCTACCTCCTGAAATCGGTTTCCTGCAATTCTGCCCCGCTTTCAAGTCCTCTTGGCAGCCTTACTTCAGTATATTTTTGGACGATAGCTGTCATTTATAACTCTGCAGGTTTGTGAATTACAGTGTCCCTGAGCTCTTTTCTTCAACTCGCTTTCTTGTGAGCTGGCTGCAACACCGCAGGATTGCTTCAGGCCCTAATCTGGTTCCGGCACGGCACGCTGAGCCTTTGGATAATTCCTCTTCCTGGTGGGAAATGAGAGTTAAAATTTGCCCGTCCAAAACACCTCCAGCTAGTCTCTCATTGGTTCTCCCTATTCCTGTTCATCTTCCGCAGAAATTGCAAACTGGGCCAAAACAGGAGGTTAAAGGCACTGACTCTCCAAGTCGGGAGAGTGTTAGTAAAGCGTCTGGAATGTTGCACCCGAGTACCAGGGGACGAGAACTGAGACATGTTGGAACACGTCTCCCGATCACATGGTTGATCATACTCTGGGTTCCACATGCATGATTTAGCTGAAGGAAGAATCCCTTAAACCTGGAGAGGTGAGACCCGTGGAATGGGTACCATGCAATATGACTTCAAAGGGTCTTCATTTGCTCACCGAACCTCTCCAATCCTATCACTGCTGCGTTTATGCCCCTGTACACACGCTTGATTCTCTTTCGGAGACATAGCGATCCATAGGTTTTAAGATACTTACTAGTCAGGTACATTCTTAGGCGTTTAATATGGGGTGTTGAGTCCATTTCGTTGAGCAAGGAGTAGCTCTTGTTCTATTACATATTTGGCTTAAGGAACTTTATCTGTGGTCATTTCAATCTCTGGTTTTATGCAGCACCCCCAACTCACCTTTCCCCTTAAGCAAGCATAAG